>NW_024871389.1:60000-140000 GCF_019054845.1 Dipodomys spectabilis | reverse complement strand
CCCCTTAGTGCTGAGCCATGCCTCCAACAGTTTTTTGCCCGGCCTCACTTCCTGCCGGGGTGCAGCCTGGGAGTGAGCCCCGTGTCCAGCGTCCCATTGTAGGTGGACAGGAGGTGCACTGCCACACCCAGTCTCAGTGGGAGCAGGGTCTGGTGGAGTTTTCTGCCCAGACTGGCCTCCAGCCTCCCAAGTCGCTGGGCCACAGGTACAGACTACTGGCATCCGGCTCCTTGCTGGCTCCGCAGTCAGGAGAAGGCTGGACGGCAGGGCGCTGCTTCTTTGTGGCTGGGGCTGTTTCCAGGCTGCGTAGCCACAATGATGAGGGCCTAGCGCCGAGCCCCGCGCAGGTTGCTGTGATATCTTCTAATTGTGGCCCCAGATGGTGCCGGACAAGGCACACCACCTCTCAGCTCTGCTCTGTTTCACAGGATAAGGTCAGCCGGTGTGAGAGGGTTCACTTGACTCCTTTCAGATACAAGATTCTGCTTAACCTGGGTGCCCATGGCACGACCCACTGCTCTTTCCGTATTTCCACCATCTGAGACAGACGGACGGCTGCGGAGAAGACAGACTAGAGCCCTGAACACGATGTCCAGTGCTTGTATCTTCCCTAATAAAATAATGAGCAGGCGATTCCTCCATGCGTAGGGTTCCCCTTGCTGGGGTAACTGAGCTGGTGGTATTGTACCAGCAGGAGGAGATGGTGGGACTCCACGTCCCCCCTTTGTCTGGCTGGCCACCTCTACCCTTTGGTAGCCATAGCAACAAGGATGCTCCATGATACTGAGGAGGGAGGCGGATGCCCACCGTGGTGGAGGAGGGCTCAGGAATGTCATGGGGCTAAAGTGAGCTGCGTGCCGGCCTCCTGCCTCCTCTGGGCACAGACACCTGCACGGAGGAATGCCGGCCAGCGCCTGGCAGTGGCATAGAAAACCAAGATGTTCACCGCTTGGAGAGCCCAAGTCTCTCAACTTTGGAAAATAGCACATACGAGCCCCAGAACCCACTTAAATAAAATAGAACACTCAAGCCCCAGAACCAGCTTAATAAAATAATAGCACACACATATCACTTTATTTTGTTGTTTTTGTTGTTCGGCCATGGGTCTTTTGAACTCAGGGCCTGGGTGCTGCCCCTGAGCTTTTGCACTCAAAGCTAGCACTCTATCACTTTGAGTCACAGCGCCACTTCTGATTTTCTGGTGGTTCATTGGAGATAAGAGTCTCACAGACTCTCCTGTCTGGGCTGGCTTTGAACCCAATCTGCAGATCTCAGCTTCCAGAGTAGCCAGGATTACAGGCGTGAGCCAATGGCACATGGCTTCTATTCGTTTTCTTTAGGGTTAAATGAGATGTTGGCAAGGTATCTGACAGTTTGGCTACTACAGACTGGTCATAAATACTCGGTTTATTACATAGATCATCCATTACTAGCATCTATACTAATAATATAATGACGACATCAATAACCCGTATCTTCTGTGAGGAAATTGAGTTAAACTTTTAACTCAGATCTAATCCGATTCATCACAGTGCAATCTCCCATGGGACAGTGGGGCTCCCATATCACTGTAGAAGCTGCCAGAAGGATTTTCTAACCTGGCCTGTTCATGCCGTGCCATGCCCCAACTCCCTCCAAACTTCTTGGATTTGCTTGAGTTTAATGGGACAAAACAACAAGGGCCCCAAGCAGGGCTGGGAGGGCCATGGAGCTGGGCCCAGCTGACCGGCCTCGCCAAGGGGCTAGCAATCAAAGATCTGTTTTGTTTTGCCTCATTTTGTGGTGCTGGGGGTTGGAGCCTGCGTCTCGGTCTCACTCACGCTAGGCAAGCAGAGCTACACACTCCCAGGCAGCAGCTCCCACTCACCGAATATTCCCATGGAGGCCGCAATAGACCGATGTCATCAGGGGTTCACGTCTGTCATCCTAACTGCTCAGGAGACTGAGATCTGAGGTTCACAGTTTGAAGCCAGCCCTGGCAGGAAAGTCTGAGACAAATCTCCAATTAACTCTCCCAAAAAGCCAGAAGTGAAGCTGTGGCTCAAGTGGTAGAGTGTTAGCCTTGAGCAAAAAAGCCCAGGGACAGAAGCCAGGCCCTGAGTTCAAGCCCCAAGACTGTCACACACAAAAATTTACTCCTGCCGGGCACTGGTGGCTCACGCCTGTCATCCTAGCTACTCAGGAGGCTGAGATCTGAGGATCGCGGTTCAAAGCCAGCCCAGGCAGGAAAGTCCATGAGACTCTTATCTCCAGTTAACCACTAGAAAACCAGAAGCGGCGCTGTGGCTCAAGGTAGAGTGCTCAACTTGAGCTGAAGAGCTGAGGGACAGCGCCCAGGCCCAGAGTTCAAGCCCCACGACCAACAAGAGAAGAAAAAATTACCCCTAACCCCACTTCCTGCACCCCTCTCCTCCCCCGGTGTCTGCGCCATCTCAGGTCTCATGCAGCCTGGCCAGAGCAGCAGTGTTGGCTAACCTGGATGGAAAATGCCATGAGGAAAGTGTCCAGAACGCACTCCACGGTATCAAGAGGCAGCCTCCCAGAAGCGGCCAGCTCTAGTCCCGGGAGGAAGGAAACTTCAGACTCTGCCGCTGGCCAGAGCCGCAGAGCCAGGCCGGCCCTCCGGGAAGCCTCGAACCCTCCACCACCTCTACTCCAACCGCTGCCCGGGGTGGCGTGCGAGCTGGGGAACAGTGCCGTTCTACCACCCCAGGCCGTTCCTCTCCAATTAATGCGACCCACTCCTGTTTGCCCCAAGAATTTGCACGTGCTTTCAAGTAGAAGCTCATTGGCACTCAACATGAAGCATGTCCTATCATCGCCCTGGCATGCGGCCTTCGTTTAAGTAGACTCATTTCAAATGGCGACTCTTCACGCTGATCGCCCACTGATGAGAAGGCGTTCACAGCCAAGACTGAGGGGCTTTATGAAACTGGAGCACTGTTAGCATTGAATGCTACCAAACATGGGCCGGTCACTGGCCAGCCAAGGCTGGATCTCGCAGACCAGGTCAGGGGTGACACTGTCAGTGCTAACTCCCAAGGCCGCCCTTGCGGAGAGCCCACACGGGCACACGAAGCAGACCCCTGCCCCAGCCCGTCGCATGGCTGACTTGCCAGCGTGGCGCTCCCCCTAAAAAAGGTCAAGGCTGGGCTCTGAGTCAGCACTGAACTCGGCTCTGCCTGGTGTGAATGTGTGCCACACAGCCAGTCTTCAGTAAGAATTGTGTGATTTAGATGCCAGTGTCCTGGTGTATTTCTTTGTCTCCTCTCTCCGGCAGCTCTAGGCAGAGCCTCTGGCTCAGGTAGATATTCTTTTCAGTGTTGGGAGCTCTTGATTGTCTAGAAGGTGTTTTCTAGGTGGGTCCTCCAGCTGCTGCTCCAGCCTCCTGTGCCACCTGTGCAGCCAAGCAAGTGCATGCTCTTGGCTCCCAGGTGTGTGGAGTCAGCTGGTGGAGGGACCTGCATGGGGCCTCGTGCAGCCCGCCCCAGGCTCTGATGGGGTGTGGGTGCAGCCAGGCTTAGGCAGCTCTTGGCTCTGTTCTCTTTGGTAGTGCCTTTAGTAGTGATGGTTTGTTTTTCCACAGGCTTTTTAAGTTCTTCTGTAATTCAGTCTTAAAGTTTCCTTCCATAGGGGCTGGGAAGGTGGCTCAGTGGAAGAAAATTCCTGGAGTTAAAGACTTAGCAATAGTGTGATTTCTATGTTATATAAAAATGTACGGACTGCATCAAATCCCTCTACACACTTGCATTCGTGCACAGTCCCACACACTCACATTTGGACACTCACATAAGTGCTCAGGCGTCTTCACAGTTCACACACCTTCAAGTGTGAGCACTGTTAGAAAGAGCCCTTATCTATTTCATTTACATGGCATGAAAATCTGAACCTGTGGAAGCACTGGTGGCTCACGCCTGTAATCCTGGCTACTCAGAGGCTGAGATCTGAGGATCATGGTTCAAAACCAGCCCAGGTAGCAAAGTCTATGAGACTCCTATCTCCAATTAACCAGCAAAAAGCCATAATTGTGAGCTGTGGCTCACAATTGAGCAAACAAGCTAAGGGACAATGTCCAGGCCCTGAGTTCAGGCCCCAATACTGACAGAGAAAATTTAAAACAGAGGTAAGGAAGGAGAGGACAGAGGGAGAGAAGGAAAGAAGGGAGGTAAGGAAGGAGGGAGGGAGGGAGGGAAGAAAGGAAGGAAGGAGGAAGGGAGGGAGGAAGGACAGATGGACAGACAATTTCTAACAAACATCTATAAACCCCAGTGCCTAGAAACTAAGGCCTGGCCAGGTATGTGCAAAACAATCACACACCAGGTGCCAGGGGCTCAGGGTGGCCATCCCACCTACCCTGGAGGCTGAGGGTGGAAGGACTGAGATTCTAGGCCAGCCTGGGAAGAAACATGACTCCCAGTGTCAAAAATAACCAACAGGGGCTGAGAGGGCGGCTCAGAGGTAGAGCGCTTGCCTAGCATGCATGAAGCCCTGGGTTCGGTTCCTCAGTACCACATACACAGAAAAAGCCAGAAGTGGCGCTGTGGCTCAAGTGGTAGAGTGCTAGCCTTGAGCTAGGAGTTCAAGATCAGCCTGAGCTACATAGCAAGACCCTGTCTAAGAAAGAAAAGAGCAGCGCCCAAACTCCCCCAGCCCAGTAGTGTCCTGCAGAAGAGGGAGGAAGCACGGGAATGAAAAACAGAAGACAGACCTCTAACACCACCCTGTCTGCCTCAGGATTTGAATGTGTAGGGGTTTCCTCTAGTTTAAAAAAGAGGGGGGCCGGGCACTAGTGGCTCAAGCCTGTAATCCTAGCTACTCAGGAGGCTGAGATCTGAGGATCAGCTCAAAGCCAGCCTGGGCAGGAAAGTCTGCGAGACTTATTTCCAAAGAACCACCAGAAAACTGGAAGTGGAGTTGTGCCTGAAGTGGTAGAGCACTAGCTTTGAGCTGAAGAACTGAGGGACAGTGCCCGGGCCCAGAGTTCAAGCCCCAGGACTGAAAAAAAAAAAGCGGAGGTGGGGGGAGAGGAGGGATATATTAGAGAGAGAACTTCATTTTTGTGTGTATGCCCATATTAGGCTCGAACTCAGGGCCCTGAGCTCTCGCTTGGCTTTCTCCACTCAGGCTGGTGCTCTACCACTTAAGGCACAACTCTACTTCTAGCATTTTGCTAGTAAACTGGAGAAAAGTCACACTGATTTTACCTACCCAGCCTGGCTGTGAGCTGTGTTCCTTAGATCTCAGCCTCCCGAGGAGCTAGGATTACAAGTGAGCCACCAGTGCCCGCAAAAGTAACTTTTCTTAAAAACTGAACCGAATGAATCTAATTACATAGAGAGTTGATGGTGTAATTAGGATAATTGCAACACAGAATTATCTCAAGTGGTTTTAAACACTATTATTTTGACTGTGGACCAACAAAACACACGCAGAAATACAGAAGTACCTTTGCTGGCACCGGCCTGAAAGGGAATGCTGGTATGTGGTATTTGCAAACTAGGATGTGTAGTAGAATAAAGAAATGAAGTAACTAGCTGGGTGCTGGTGGCTATGCCTGTAATCCTGAGGGTCGTGGAGGTATGGCTCAAGTGGTAGGGTGTCATTCTTGTGCAGAGAAAGCTAAGCAAAAGCTTGAGTTCAAGTCCCAGCACTAGCACCAAAAAAAAAAAAAAAAGGAAGAAAGAAAGAATTATATTGACATTGAAGACAGAGATTTCTTAACATTAAGACATTAAGGAAAAGCTAAGTATTCTAAATCTGTGATTGGAAATATAGCATGAATCGAGTATTTATTATTTCCTGTAGGCTAAGCATTCAGGTTTCCTGTCATCAACCAAGTGGACTGGCAGTGGTGACAGGCCAGCGCAGCCTCTGCCCGGGAGGAAGCATCTCTCTCTCACCCACTGCACACAAGGTCTGAACCAGACAAGCCCAGGACTTTTTGGATGCGTGAGAGCAAAAATTGTATGAAAGGGGAAATAAATAGGTCAGCCTGACAGGTTGCTACTGGCCAGAGTGCAGCTGGCCATCAACAATGAAATAATGATAGGACTGCACAGCTCTTGGTGAGTTGTATTCAGTGATGAAGCCCGGCCTCTTTCAGCTGGCATCACGTTCATGGTGCTTATCTTCATGGTTAATACTCCACGGTGCCGATGCACCACACTCCCTTTATCTGTTTGCTGACGCTTTGGGGTTGTTTCTGCCTCTTGACTGCTGTAACAAGGGCTGCCACCGACTTCCACACACAAGCGTCTGTCTGAACGCCTGTTCCTGTCTCTTGGACACAGGCCTCGAGGCTGGGTCTTACGGTCACCCACGTGTTTTGGGGGCATAAAACCTGCCCTATCAGTCAGCGGGGATTCCCTGCCCCTGGCCCATCTCTTCCTGCCCGCTCTGGTGTGTGCTGGGCTCACACGCCAGCACTAGGGCTGGAAGACACCTCAGAAGGCAGGTACTCTGGGCCCTTGACTTACCTGGGGCTGGCGGCTAGCTAACCCCAAGGCCGGCAAGGAGCTCATCAGCTCCCGCAGGAGACCTGCTCTGCTTTTGGACTCCTGGCATTGCCTGGTTACGTGCCTTCCTAACAACCATTTCGTGCAACCACTGTCCCTTAGGTTTTGCCCTTAGAAATCTACTTCCAGCCAAATCCATCAATATCGCCTGGGTTCCAAATGAGAGCCTAAATATGGACAGTGGGAGAAGGGGGCATCTCACTGTGTGCGCCTCAGAGCACAGGAAGCACTTACCCAGCGGCCTCACCGTCGTGTCCACGCAGCATGCTTTCTCTGCACCGCTGCCCACTGCCCCTCCCCAGACCTCCCAAGCAGACATTGCTAGATTTTGGAGATGCTTCCAGTGTCTGCTCCTGCCCACCAGAGTTCACTTCAGGTACCACCAAGCTCCCTGCACAAGGCTGCCCAGCTCTCACCCAGGACAGCTCCAAGCGGACCAAAGGCATAAACTGTCTATGTTGCACTAGGACTTCAGTGTTCTCCTGAAGGCAGGAACTGTGATCTTTACTCATGGCTCCTGTAGCTAAACCTGAAGCATCCCATGCCAAACCTACCTACCAAGAGCATGGGTTTCCCTTTGAGGTCCGCCTGGCCAGCTTCCTGACCGTCCACTCAACTCTCCTGAGACAGTAAGCTGGGACAAATGAGCAAGACAGTGTGAACTAAAACCCCCAGCATGTCCTGTCACCATGACTCAGTCACAACTTGGCTGGCACTGTCATCTTTCCAGGCCCCCACCCCACCCATCTCTAACCTCAGTTCTCTTCCTGAGGTCCACAGTAAGCACTGGGGATCGGATCTGCAGACATCAGCCAGGTGTGGAGGGATGGAGAAGCACTGGCAGGTTTAGAGGGACATGAAACCATTGGACCATAGATCCCACAAGCCCAAAGGGCAGGGGGCAGCTAAGCGCAGCTTAGTGCAGCTGTGGGGTGGGAATCTATGCCACGTGCTTCTGGAAGAAGCTCATCTCCTCACAACTCAAACCTGGCCTTCGTGTCATTTCTGTCAAAGAACCTAAAAGTCCCAACTGCTACTGCAGGTGTATGTAACCAGAACACGTCATCTTTGTGTCTCCACTTTCTGGAAAGCTCTATGCTTTCCTAAGTGTTGCATTCTACTTTACACCATAGATTCTCCCAACTGCTCCACAAAGCAAGACTCAAAGACTCCCCACTCCCCGAAGACACCATATTGTTACTAAAAAGTAGGAAGAATCTTTCCCACCTAACTGGATAAAATTCGTATCCTGCACACACCCAGGACCAACTCTACTAATTGGCCATCAGGTCTAACTCCCATAAACCCAAAGATCTATGCTCACAATTACTAAAGTCTAAGAGATAAATTAGAAAATACAGGCAAAGTAGAAGCATTATATTTTGCAACAATTCCTTCTTCCAATGGGACTTCAAAGTCCCTGCCCGCCCCATGTTAAAGGTGAGCAGCATCCCATAACTGTTTCAACATGTACAAGAACGCAAGGTACTTGCACTTACAGGTTACAAACACATTTGCTTTATATTGGAAGTAAAAGGTCTTGATGGGAGGTTTCATCTCTACAATGGGAAAAAGTTCAGATCATACAGACTCCTAAGACCTGCTTGTGAAGGTAGCAAGCATATACGGCCAGTCTGTTTAGGCCAGTACATACAGTAAGCTCTTCCTTGTGACTCCATTCTCTGTCCTGTAGGACCAGGAACCATGCCATCTCTAGGCATCCAAGCATGTATGATACAAGGGGCAAGTTGGATGGGGACACATCATACATATGGTAATGACACATGGAAACATACTATGCTAGAAAAAATGTTCTCTAAAAAAATTGGTTACTGCTGGGCGTCTGTCACGTCTGTCATCCTAGCTACTCAGGAGGCTGAGATCTGAGGATTATGGTTCTAAGCCATCCATTCCAGGCAAGAAAGTCTGTGACACTCTTACTCCAATAAACTACTCAGAAAAAGCCAAAAGTGGTGCTGTGGCTCCAGCAGTGGAGCGCTACCCTTAAGCAGAGGCTCAGGAACAGTACCCAGGCAGAGCTCAAGCCCCAGGACTGGCCAAGAAAAGAAAAAAATTGGTCACCATAACACACGGTGAGAGAGCGTCCATTCATTCTGCCTGTGGGGCGGTGGTCTCCCCTTTCTACACTGCTAAAAGAAAAACCCTTTCAAAAGCTGAAGGTCTCATTCTCAACACATCTTTGAAGGCTGAGAGTTCTGACTGGAGCCAGTGGCAACCCCAGCCATCCTCCCCGAATACTGACTTATTAGGCACCCCCCCCACACACACACGGAGATAAAAGCTAGTCTAGTACAATCCCCTTATGCTGTCTTTTGAGGAGACATTTAACCAACGGGGATCCCTTTTACCATAAACTTTAATCCTTAAGCTGCCAGTCAGATGTAAAGGTCAAATGTCACCACTACTAACATGACTACACTTTAAAGCAGCTCTTCCCTAGGGGACTGATTACCTGACCAAAACAGAGACGGGACAGACTGTTTTGTATTTACTCAGCTCAACTTCGGTCACTGGTGACAATCCCAACTGACATGAAAGTAAGACACAAGGAGGAACCGACGGAACAAGTTAAATCATCACCAGTGAAGGCAGCCTAAGCAGTCCCGTGGCACAAGCTTTCCTATTCTAAAACACATACAAACAAGGGATGAGTTCGCTTGCTTAGGTACTTGAAATACAACTTTATTCTGATTCTAAACGAAGGGAATGGGAATGACAGTAACAAACAAGGTTTCACCACTGGATATTGTGATGTGACTGTAGCAGTCTTATCTTTGAAACTCAAGAAGGAAACAACTGCTTTCCAAACAGCTAAGTATGCAAGTCCAAAAAATGAAGGTATTTAACTGCCACATTCATTCTGAAGCCCATTCATCTCCTTCAGCATCCCAAAGATGAAGCACATGTTCTGCTTAGCTAGGTAATAAAGTGGCACACGCGCGGCACCGCTGACATCACAGGACAGTTGCCTATAAAACTAGACTTCTGACGCCGGCTCCAGCTTCGCCTTCTCACAGGTCGTCATCCTCATCCGGGAGAGCGGTGGTCTGAGCAACCTAGGAGGAGACAAAGGGCAGCGCTCCAGAGGAAACCGCCATGACACCCGCGGCGGCCCCCCACCCCCACAACAGGCCATACCTCAAGGTCATGCTCATACTGCGCGGCCAAGGCTGGATCCATGACCACCTCCGGTGGGGCGAGAGCAGGCATGGCGACAAACTCCAAGTTAGGGTCTCCAATGAGCTTTCTAGCGAGCCAGAGGAAGGGCTTTTCAAAGTTGTAGTTACTTTTGGCAGAAATGTCGTAGTACTGTTTGAAACAAAAGGAAATGAACCTTTGCAGTAAGTCTCACAACTGAAGCAGTCATTATTGAGGGCATTTAAACCGACACATAAAACCCATCCGTCAGCTTCATGGAAAGGGTCGTAACTCAGCATGGCTCTAAAAGCTACACACCTGGAGATTCTTCTTCCGGTGGAAGACGATAGACTTTGCCTTCACTTTCCTGTCCTTGATGTCCACTTTGTTGCCACACAACACAATGGGGATGTTCTCACATACTCGCACCAGATCTCTATGCCAGTTAGGCACGTTCTTGTAAGTAACTCTTGATGTTACATCAAACATTATGATGGCGCATTGGGCTGAAAAATATACATATCAAACATTACGATGGCGCATTGGGCTGAAAAATATTTATAGCTATGTGAGGTTTATCACACCAAGAATGCATGTGGGTGTGCATTAGGCCCAAGTCATCCAAATCTAGCCACTCAAAGATCTGATGCTAAAAATGCTCAATTATTGTTGTTAATACAAAGCATTCACCACCATCACGCTTCTATTAACACAATATACTGATTCAAATGCACTTCGTATAAAAGCTTGAACAAGGGCTGGGAAGGTGGTAGAGCGCTTGCCTTGCATGCACGAGGCCCTGGATTCAATTCCTAAGCACCACATACACAGAAAAGGCCAGAAGTGGCACTGTGGCTCAAGTGGTAGAGCGCTAGCCTTGAGCTAAAGAGCTGAGGGACAGCGCCCAGGCCCAGAGTTTTGGTCCATGAACGACCAGAAAAAAAAAAAGAAAAAAAAAGCTTGAACAATCTATGCTGCCTATCTCAGTGCTTTTCCCAGTTCTCTAATACTGCCTCACCCCCAGGTAATCATCAGTTGGCTAGTTACCAATCATCAGGAAAGAGAACCTGCCTGTCTTCTTGTGAACGGGCGCCTATTCCTGAAGGGCCTAGGGGGCTGTACCGGGGTAGGCCACCTTGCTCCAGACTGCTGGGGATGGCCCACAAGAGCAAGCCGGAGAGCACGCAGCGCGTGGTGTTGGCCAAACGCCTCGGAGGAGGTTAGTGAGCCCGCGGTACAAACGGGAGGCCCCCAGCGGGCTTCTGGGACTCTCCCACCCGGCTTGACAATGGGAGTGCCGGCCACCGCGGGCAGCCTTCCTCCGCGTGAGACCGCACGGCCGAGGGCTGCGGCCAGCGTGCTCGCCGCCGCCCCAACGTGACACAGCACGTGCTCCGCGTGTCCCCGGGCCCGCGCGGCCGCCCGCCCCCCCCCCCCGCCCCGGTGCGGTGCCCGCCCCCCCCCGCCCCGTGCGGTGCCCGCCCCCCCCGCCCCGTGCGGTGCCCGCCCCCCCCGCCCCGGTGCCCGGCACCCCCCGCCCCGTGCGGTGCCCCCCAGGCCGCCCCGGCGCACCTTGGATGTAGTAGCCGTCCCTCAGGCCGCCGAACTTCTCCTGGCCGGCCGTGTCCCACACGTTGAACTTGATGGGGCCTCGGTTGGTGTGGAAGACCAGGGGGTGGACCTCGACGCCCAGCGTGGCTGCGGGGACAGCGGCCGTGAGCCCGCGCCCGGGGCCCGCGCCCCCGCCCGGCCGGCGCGCACCTACCTACATACTTCTTCTCGAACTCGCCCGTCAGGTGACGCTTCACGAACGTCGTCTTCCCGGTCCCGCCGTCGCCCACCAGGACGAGCTGCGGGGGGGGGGGCACGCGGCCGTGAGCCCGGGGGGGGGGGGCCGCGTCCGCCCGCCAGCCCCGCACGCACGCCCCGGCCCAGCCCGGCCCAGCAGCCCCGCACGCACGCCCCGGCCCGGCCCGGCCCAGCAGCCCCGCACGCATCCACCCGCCCGGCCCGGCCCAGCAGCCCCGCACACGTCCACCCGCCCGGCCCGGCCCGCCGGCGTCCGCACGCCAGCCCCGCACGCCCGCCCCGGCCCAGCAGCCCCGCACACATCCACCCGCCCGGCCCGGCCCGCCCGCGTCCGCACGCCCGCCCCGGCCCAGCAGCCCCGCACCGCCCGCATCCACCCGGCCCGCCGGCGTCCGCACGCCCGCCCTGCCGCCCGGCCCGCGCGCGCTCCCGCACCGCCCCGGCCCGCACCTTGAACTGGACCTGCGGCTCTCCCTGCGCGGCCATCGCGGCGATCCTGCGGGCGGACAGAGCGGGGCTGCGGCACGTGCGCCGTACAAAGGCCGCGGCGCCACGGCGGCGGCGGCGCGGGGCCGCGGCCCGGCGGGACCCGGCCGGGGGACGGCGCGGAGGAGGGCGGGGAGGACGGCGGGGGAGGGGAGGAGAGGGGAGGACGAGGACGACGAGGACCCGGGGCCCGCTCCCCGGCCGGCCCGCCCGCCGCCGCCCGCCCCTCCCCTCCCCGCGCCCGGCCCGGCTCCCGCCGCCCGCCGCCGCCCCGGGGTCCCTGCCGCCCGCCGCCGCCCGCGCCCGGCCCGCCCGGCCCCGCCGCTACCTTCCAGAAGCGTCTCCGCGCCCGTCCGACTGAGGCTGGAAAGATGGCGGAAGCGCGATTCAAATGCCGGAGACGCAGCCGACGCCGGCGCGCGGGAGGCGGAGCCTCGCGGGGCGGGGCAACGGCGCCGCGCCCAACCACGCGGCCGGCGCGCGCGCTCACGCGCGTACGTACGCAGTACGTACGCACGTACGCACCGCCCGAATCCAGCGGCCGCTTCAGCGGGCCAGCGCCGGGCGGGGCGGCGCGTCGGGTCACGTGCTGCTGAGCCGGCGCGGGGACGCGCACGCACCGACGGCGGTGAGACCTCGTGCGCCGGCTCTCAGGGCGGGCTCGAGGCGCGCATGCGCAGACGGCGAGCGGCGCGCCCTGCTCCCGCCGATCCCGCGCGCCGCGGTCTAGCTGACCGCGCCTGGGCGGGAAAGGCTGGAGCCGCCGTTCCCTCACCCGCGGCTACGTCCGTTCGGCGCCCACCCAGCACCTGCCCGGCCGCCGCCGGTCGCTGCTCGCGGTCGGGTCCCCAGACCCGCGGGACCTCCGGGGCGGGGCCGTCACGTGGTCGGCGCCGCGCGCCCGCAGAATGAATGGGCGAATGAATGAATGAGTCGTCCGGCGGAGCCCGGCCGCGGCCGCCGCGTCCCCCGCACCCTCCGCACGCCGCGCCGCCCCGCCCGAGGGGAAGGCCGGGGAGCGGCGGGCCCTCGGCGCCCCCGGGCCTGGGCCGGACCCCGCCGCCGGCCTTGGCGGCGTCTGCTGAGGACTCGAACCCAGGGCCCGTGCTCGCGGGGCGAGCGCCCCGCCGCGAGCGCCGGTGAGGCTGACGCACCGTCGGTCCGGCCGGCAGGCCCCGCGTGCGTGTGCCCGGGCGCACGCTCCCGACGGGTCACCCCTCCAGGGACCCCCCCCGCGTGTGCCCGGGCGCACGCTCCCGACGGGTCACCCCTCCAGGGACCCCCCCCGCGTGTGCCCGGGCGCACGCTCCCGACGGGTCACCCCTCCAGGGACCCCCCCCGCGTGTGCCCGGGCGCACGCTCCCGACGGGTCACCCCTCCAGGGACCCCGCCTGTGCCCCGGTGCACGCTCCCGACGAGTCACCCCCGGGCAGCGTGAAGCGCAGAGGGCTTGGCACCCCGCCGGCCCGAGGAAGCCCTCCACACCCGCTCGGTGTGTTGCGGAAGTGGGCGCCGGCATGTGGGCCGTTGGGAGAGGTCCGGACCCCAGCCCCACACCGCCGGCCGGCCTGGGACAGCGTGCTTCCGTTGGCCAGGTGGCTGTTCCCGGGGGTAAGGAACAACTTCCCAGCCACCTCCGTCCGCTGGCAGCCCTGCTTCCCTTCTTCACACTTATTTCTCAGCACAGAGCATTTTTAATACACTCATTGTAGAAAGCAAACTGACGGTCTCCAGCTTACCACCAAAAAGCCAGAAGTGGCCGGTGCTGGTGGCTCCTGCCGGTCCCTAGCTACCTGGGGGGCTGAGATCCGAGGATCACAGTTGGAGGCCAGCCCAGGCAGGAAAGTCCCCTGAGTCTTTATCTCCAATTAACCACTCAAAAACTGGAAGTGGTGCTGTGGCTTCCGCGGTAGAGCGCTAGCCTTGAGCACAAAGAGGCTCAGGGACAGCACCTAAGCTTTGAGTTCAAGCCCCACAACTGACCAAAAAAGAAAAAGGGCAGAAGTGGAGTTGTGGCTCAAGTGACAGAGTGCTAGCCTTGAGTAAAAAGCATCCGGAGGAGAATTCTAGATGGCATAGAGTAAAGCTGAGCGGGTGTCCGGCTCAGCGAGGAGCCATGCCAGCCACCCACAGTCCTCACATCTGTTTCCTGTTGTGATTTCAGAGGACGTGCCGTTGTGCCCAGCTCAATGTGGCTCCTGCTATGTGGGAACTAGATGTATGGCTCCTTTATGCAGCTCATGCCTACCACCAGCAGGGCTCTGTGCTCAGGGCAGGAGCTGTAAAGGTGCCCTCTCTACTCATTCCCCGCCCGCCCACAGTTCTGGGGCGGGGTATGTGTCATTATGGATGCCATAGGCCCTAGGCCCAACAATATACCCATAGTCTAGGAGCTAAATACCTAGTTGCCTTCAGTGACTCCACTTTTTGTTCCGTATCACTGGGGTTGCACTCAATTTTGTGCTTGGTTGGCACAAAGCTCTACCATTTAACTCACACCCTCAGCCCTGCACCTGTGCTTTGACCCTGCTACTGTGATCTGTGTTCCAAAGACAACTTGACCACGTATGTATTGGTGGAGACACGATGATAAACTATCAGTGTTCACAACCTCCTTCCTGAGGCAGGATAAGGACAGTGTTGGCTGTCAACTCAGCGCTGTCCCCCTGTGGCCCTTTTACCCTGCACGTTGGAAGCGTTGATGGGGGCGTGGAGAAACCAGGTTCGGGCCCTGGTGGCTGGAAGTACTGGTCAGGGGGGTGCAGGCCTGTGACCCCAGCATCGGGACACAGGTAGGAGGATTGTGAATTTGAGGCTAGAGTGAGCTACATAGTGTGCTCCTGTCACAAAACAAGGATTGGAATGGCTTCGAGGTGCGTTTAATTGATTTGAACGAGGCCCAGCTCAGGCTCCCAGAGAACATTTATGACCAAATGTATTTGGTCAAATGCACATGGTAGCAACAAGTTCTCATTAAGTGAGAACTTTAGAGGAATCTTCATAAGGCCCTAGAAGATTTCTGCACAGGGCAGTAGAGAGGGTCCATGTCTTCCTCATAGTCTGCTGAATTGCCCTTTTCCACACATCACTGTGTTCCCTTCCCTGCCAAGGCCTACCCTTTCCCACACCATCTCCGATCCAGGAGTTATTCTGTTACAGGCCAGCGTCACTTGGGTTATTTGGCCCAGGTCTGACCTGTTACAGCCCACCAATCCCCTGACCAGGGATTGGCTACTTGCTAGGCTTACCTAACAGAGTTGAAACCATTCATTTGGTGGAATCTGGGGGGCAAAGCCGTAGCTAGCTGGAAACCAGGCTTCTTTCCGCTTTCCTTGGGACTTAACAGAGAACGTGAGCCTCCTTATACCTCCTTATATATCTGTCTCCATCCCTAGCTCAGGCTCAGTAACTACAGGGAAACCAGTTCTTTCCTGTGTACATTTTACAGCAAGTTTTCATTCAGGGATGGGTTCATCAGTCAAACCCTAATTCGTTAGGGTTTTGAGCCTGGAGGGGTGTTCAGCTGTGTGCAGGTTGATGCGCTTGCACTGTTCTAGTCTTTCATCAGCTTTTAAAGTCCACGCTGATCCTGCAGCATGCAGTTTTACACATAGTTAATTTTATATTGTTGATTCTTTCCTCCAAGTCTGATTTTCCTAGGCAAGTTTTCTTGTTTCTATTACTAACACGCTATAACTTTCAATCTATTTTTTAAGTTTGTAGCAAGCTTAAGCATGTGGAGTTGAACTGTTTTTAAATTGTACCTTATTTCTAAGGATAATAGCCATAAGTTGATTAAGAACTAGTGATTTGTATCTACTGTTTGTAACTGAGAGGCCACAGTAATAGGTAAATCACAGCCTCTGAGCACAATAAGGTTGAAGTGGAAGAGTCAAGAGTCTTTCAGACTGAGGGCTTGATTCTCACCACTTCACAAATTGGGAAAGCTGAGGCCAGAGAAATGAATCTTCAACTGAAGTTATACAGAGTGTTACTAGCAGGACTGGGATTTGAAGACAATCTGAACATCCATTCTCTCCTATAAATACTTATTGAGTGCCTACAATGAACAAAGCAGACTAAAACCCGGGTCCCTTGGGCCTTACAATTTACAAGTAGCCTACTCACAGCCTGTAATCTGTAATGTTGTTTATTTTTATACCCACAGCAATGGATCAGAGCTTTTTTATTCTAGATAAAAACACTAAAAAAGAAATTTATTGGCTAATAAAAATCATGGGATGTGTTGGTTTCAGAAACTGCTTGACACAGAGGTTCAATGCATTTCAATCCCTCCATTTTACTTGTTTATATTTAACACCAATCTCAGGTAAGTTTGGTAGCTGCTGCTCCATTTTCGTAGCTTAGTCAAAATAGGAAATTTAACTCACATCCATCAAATTATATTTGGTTTAAATTACAAAAACTTAAAGTATGGCTGAGAAGGTAGCTCAGTGGTAGAGCGCTTGCCTTGCATGCATGAGGCCCTGGGTTCCATTCCTCAGCACCATATAAACAGAAAAGGCCCGAAGTGACGCTGTGGGCTCAAGTGGTAGAACACTAGCCTTGAGCTGAAGAGCTGAGGGATAGCACCCAGGCCCAGAGTTCAGGACCCACGACCAGCAAAAATAAATAAATAAGGTAATAAAGTAGAGAAAGGCAAGTATGCTTCTAATATACCCATGTTCAAGACATTACCTCTTGTCTCTTAGTATGTCTGGTCTCTGTTTTCCTGACTCCGTAACTTTCCTGTTATAAACTGATTTGTGTCCTCCCAAAGTCTTAGGTCGAAGTCTTAAGCCTCAGTTTTCAATGACTTTGGGGGGCTTAGTGCTCCAAATGTAGATGAGGACTTATGGAGGTTAAATGAAGCCATAACTCTTGAGGTCCTCATAAGAACTGGTGTCCTTAGAGGCACAGGAAGAGACACAGTCTCTCTGTGTCTGTCTGTCTCTGTCTTGTCTCTCTTGGTAAAGAGAAAGACCATGTGAAGACACATTAAGAAGCTGGCTAGCTACTATGTTCACTAGAAACCAAGTTTGCTGTACCTTGATCATGAACTTGTAGCCTTTCCTGAGAGTTCCCCCTACCTGCCTGTTCTTCCTCTCTCTCTCTCTCTCTCTCTCTCTCTCTTTGTGTCTCTCTCTCTCTCTCATCGTCTTTCCTGCCCGGGCTGGCTTCAAACCGAGATCCTCAGATTCCAGCCTTCAGAGAAGTGATAATTTAATTAAAATAAAATGAGCTATGCCATGCGGTGGTGGCTCACGCCTGTCATCCTAGCTACTCAGGAGGCTGACATCTGAGGATGGAGGTTCCAGCCCGGGCAGGAAACCGTGAGACTCTGATCTCCAATTATCCACTAGAAAACTGGGAGTGGCGCAGTGGCTCAAGTGGTAGAGTGCTCGCCTTGAGCTGAAGAGCTGAGGGGCAGCGCCCAGGCCCAGAGTTCAAGCCCCACGACCGACAAGAAAAAAAAAAGTGAAAGGTCAGAAAACAAAGGCAAAGGGCACGACCCCTACGCCTACCTGGTGGACCTGTCCGAGCGGCCCCGGCCCGGCCCCGCCCTTCGGCCCCGCCCCCGGAGCATGGCTCCGCCCCGGACCAAGGGCCCTCCGGACCACGCCCACTCCCTCGCCCCGCCCCGGCACCCCGGCTTCCCGCTGGAATGCACCAATGGGAGAGACGGGGAGGGCTGCGGCGCGCATGCGCCCAGGGCTCAGGCGCGGTTGCCTTGGCAGCGCCGGCCCGAGGGAGGGCGGCGGCGCCGGGCCGGGACCCCGGCTGGCTGAGGCGGCGGCGCGGCCACCGGAGAGCGTGCGGTCCAGCCGGAGGCGGCACCGGGCGGGCCTGAGCGTCGGGGCGTGCCGCCCGGCGGCCGGCGGGGATGCGGGACCGGCTGCCGGACCTGACGGCGGTGAGCGCCGCGCCGGGTAGCGGTCCGGGCCGGCGGGGCGGGGCGGGCGGCGCTGCGGGCCGGCGCGGCCCCAGGGCGGGGCCTCCGCGCCGTCTCCGGGCGTCCTGAAGGGGCCGGAGGGGAGCGGGCTCCGGACGGGGTCCCGGGCGGGGCGGGGCTGCGCGGTGGGGGGTCCCGGGCGGGGCGGGGCTGCGCGGTGGGGGGTCCCGGGCGGGGCTGCGCGGTGGGGGGGTCCCGGGCGGGGCTTCGGGGGGGGTCCCGGGGGGGGTCCCGGGCGGGGCGGGGCTGCGCGGTGGAGGGTCCCGGGCGGGGCTTCGGGGAGGGTCCCGGGGCGGGGCTTCGGGGGGGGGGTCCCGGGCGGGGCGGGGGCTGCGCGGTGGGGGGACCCGGGCGGGGCTTCGGGGAGGGTCCCGGGGCGGGGCTGCGCGGTGGGGGGACCCGGGCGGGGCTTCGGGGAGGGTCCCGGGGCGGGGCTGTACGGTGGGGGGTCCCGGGCCGGGCTTGGGGGGGGTCCCGGGGGGGTCCCGGGCGGGGCGGGGCTGCGCGGTGGAGGGTCCCGGGCGGGGCTTCGGGGGGGGGGGTCCCGGGGGGGTCCCGGGCGGGGCGGGGCTGCGCGGTGGAGGGTCCCGGGCGGGGCTTCGGGGAGGGTCCCGGGGCGGGGCTTCGGGGGGGGTCCCGGGCGGGGCGGGGCTTCGGGGAGGGTCCCGGGGCGGGGCTTCGGGGGGGTCCCGGGCGGGGCGGGGCTGCGCGGTGGGGGGACCCGGGCGGGGCTTCGGGGGGGGGTCCCGGGCGGGGCGGGGCTGCGCGGTGGGGGGACCCGGGCGGGGCTTCGGGGAGGGTCCCGGGGCGGGGCTGCGCGGTGGGGGGTCCCGGGCCGGGCTTGGGGGGGGTCCCGGGCGGGGCTGGGGCTGCACGATGGAGGGTCTCGGGCGGGGCTTCGGGAGGGGGGGGGTCCCGGGCGGGGCGGGGCTGCTCGGTGGAGGGTCCCGGGCGGGGCTGCTCGGTGGAGGGTCCCGGGCGGGGCTGCGCGATGGGGGGGGTCCCGGGCGGGGCTTCGGGAGGGGGGGGTCCCGGGCGGGGCTTGGGGGGGTCCCGGGCGGGGCGGGGGCTGCGCGGTGGGGGGTCCCGGGGCGGGGTTGGGGGTGGGGGTGTCCCGGGGCGGGAGGGGGGGGTGTCCCGAGGCGGAGCTGCCGGGGCGGGCGGGGGGGGGGGGTGTTCCGGGGTGGGGGGCTGCGAGGTGGGGGGGCTGAGGCTTCGGGGCGGGTGGGGGGGGAGGGTCCCGGGCGGGGCTGCGAGGTGGGGGGTTACCGGGCGGGGCTGGGGGGGTCGGCTGGGGCTGGGGGGCGGGGGGTGTCCCGGGGTGGGGGGTCTCCGGCCGAGGCCCACCTTGTGTCCTGTGCCCGCCCTGGCGCCAGCTGTCGTGGCCCCATCTCGCTGCAGGTGGACTCAGGCGCTGCAGGTCAACAGGTGGACACCAGGCGGTCGGGAGTGTCCGGGAGTGGCCTGGACCTCCTGTCCAGAAACACCGTCCACCCCGCCCCGGGACCGCTGCTGCCGAGCAGACATGGGGCTGGGGGCTGGGTGCTGGGGAGCTGGGTGTTGGGGGCTGGGGAGCTGGGTGCTGGGGAGCTGGGTGCTGGGTGTTGGGTGCTGGGTGTTGGGGGCTGGGGAGCTGGGTGCTGGGTGTTGGGGAGCTGGGTGTTGGGGGCTAGGGAGCTGGGGGCTGGGGAGCTGGGGGCTGGGTGTTGGGGAGCTGGGTGTTGGGGGCTGGGGAGCTGGGGGCTGGGGAGCTGGGGTTGGGTGGGTCAGTCTTCAGTGGCATCCTGAGTGTTCACCTAGTAAAAAACCCTGGGCAGGCACTCAGCACTCATCCGTGGTACCGACCCCAGCACTGACAAATGTATTTCAAAACGTATTTCCATTGGTGACTGACACCTAGTCACTGAGCTTACTTTGGGGTGCTGTGTGACTTTATATGCGTTCACTATGTAGTCATCAGAGATGTCCTCACTCTGGAGGTTCGCCCTTTGTTTGTGTTGGGAACACTCAGCATCCTGTGTCATGGGTGTTTAGCACTGTCACTGATACCTCTCCATGCTCTAAGACAGAGGTTCCTCTCCTGTCAGACTGAGCCCTCAGCCCCTTCATCCGTCCTCATCACTCTTTTGTCTACTCCCCTGTGCTTGTGGGCACCTGCCATTTCTCTCTGTGCCTGATGTAGTGACCCATTCTACCCACATTGCTGCAGGAGACAGCATTTCATTCTTTCTAAGGCTGAGTAATGGTAAAAGTGGATCCAGTTTTGCTCAGTTTTACGTAAATGAGGCAGAGATGGTGACATTGTGGATGTTTGCAGAATGTGTAAGGGTGCAGGAGTCATGACCCTTTTGCCCTTAAAAATACAAGTCCTAGCCAGGCTTGGTGATACATGACTGCAATCCCAGCACTTGGGAGGTAGAGACAGGAGGATCACGTGTTGAAGGCTATCTGGGCTAGTTACTAACTTGTGCTGGGTGTTTATGGTTTTGTTTTTCTAGCACATAGCTTAGCCTCTGACCTACTGCTCCAAGGTGTCGTGCATGTGATGAATTCTCTTCCTTCCTTGGCTCTGTACTTGGCCTTGGCACTGTGATTAGGGGTCAGAAAAAGCTATGAAATGTTATGAATTGTCCCTGTTCTGTGTGTATGGCAAGGCCCCCTGGTTGAGGAAGACAGTGCAGTCTCAGAATTGTGAGAATTATACTTTATATTTCCCCTACTTCAGCTTTCTCTCCCTCAAGTAATAGAAGAAATGCTGCATGTCCCAGAACACAAAACAGCTTTTTTTTTTTTTTTTTTTGGGTCTGGTCGTGGGGCCTGAACTCTGGGCCTGGGCGCTGTCCCTCAACTCTCCAGCTCAAGGCTAGTGCTCTACCACTTGAGCCACAGCACCACTGCCACAGCACCACTTCCTGCTTTTTTCTTTTTTGCTTATATAGTGCTGAGGAATTGAACCCAGGGCCTCATGCATACAAGGCAAGCACTCTACCACTGAGCCACCTTCCCAGCCCCACAAAACAGCTTCATATTAAGAAGGATGCCAGCAGGTAATACCATCTTTTCTTTTGCCATTGGCAGAGAATGAAGGAGTTATCTGTTATTTCCTATCTCAACCCTCAACTAATAAGAACATGAACGTTGGTTTCATGATAGAACTTTGGTTCTAGGAGTGACTTACCTAGTTCCCTGTCCTCTGTTTTTTTTTTTTTGGTCCGGTCGTGGGGCCTGAACTCTGGGCCTGGGCTAAGCTCTTCAGCTCAAGGCTAGCGCTCTACCACTTGAGCCACAGCGCCACTTCCGGCTTTTTTCTTTCTGCTTATGTGGTGCTGAGGAATCAAACCCAGGGCCTCAAGCATGCAAGGTAAGCGCTCTACCACTGAGCCACTTTCCCAGCCCCCCTGTCCTCTGTTTTAAATGAACAGACTGACCAATCAAAAGGGTTTCTGGAAATTTCTACCAGGGAATTGTCTAATCTTGGGCAAATAATTTGTAAACCTTTCACTACTCTGACTTTCTGGGATGTAAAATGGAATGTTAACGTCTCTCTTGCCACCTCACAGAGGGAGTTGTGAAAGTCATCTAACAGGCAACACTCTAGGAGAAGGTGGGGGAAGCTAGTGCTATGCAGGGGCTCTGAGTTTCGCTACTTTGTGTTCTCTGAGCCAGGCCTGCCCTTCTTCCTGGTATTCAGTAGTCAACAGCTTTCAGTATTAAAAGCTACCACATGTAAGTTTATTTTTAACTTAAGACATTTTTTTTTTCTTCAGAAATGTGTCCTGAGGACTGGGAAGGTGGCTCAGTGGTAGAGGGTTTGCCTTGCATGCATGAGGCCCTGGGTTCGATTCCTCAGCACCACATAAGCAAAAAGAAAAAAAGCCGGAAGTGGCCCTGTGGCTCAAGTGGTAGAGCGCTAGCCTTGAGCTGAAGAGCTGAGGGACAGCGCCCAGGCCCAGAGTTCAGGCCCCATGACCGGACCCATAAATAAATAAGTAAATACACAGAAATGTGTCCTGAGTAGCTTTTGGTAGTTGAATATTTGTTCATAGCTATGTTTCTATACATATCTTTTTCTGCATATTTTTGTAGATGAAGTTTAATTTGAACCATTAAAATGGCTCTCTGTGTTACACACACTAACAACCAATGTTCGATTCCTCTAGGAAGTTTTATTAGCAGTGCTTTTTCCTGAAGAAAAAAAGAAGACACCACAGATAACTACTTGGAAAGGTCTTAAAATTAGTTTGCCTAAATGGGTGTCTGAGGCCAGCTTGGCTACATAGCAAGCCCCTGTCTAAACCAATTAATTTAACCAGTGCATGTCCACAAATTATGTATCGACAGATTAACTGCTCCTAAGCTACAGTTCTCGGTCCAAGCAGCTGCTCTCTGACCACATGGGCTTAAGTAGTTTGCCTAAGAGCCAGATGAGTGTAGAGCCATATTGATTCTGATTTGCAAGAGGTGAGAGTAAATCCATCCAACAAATAGCTTCAGTGCCACATCTCTGCCAGGTAATGTGCCGGTTGCAGAGAGATAAGACATAGTGGGTCAGAGCTCTCCCTTCTCAATGTGACCCCTCTTAACGGGGACCCCTGCTGGCCCCTGATTTGGCTCACATGTGGAGGTCCTGTGGGCAAGGACTTCAGCACCTGCTTTGGGGATATAGCTAGTCATCCCTGGCCTGTTACCACTCAGCACAGTAGGTTGTGTTCAGTAGCATCTTTCTCGGGGGAGAGCAGTGGTGATCCAGGGTGGTGGCTTTGCCTGGAAAGCCACCCCGTCGGCAAGACCGCCCTCACCGAGTGAACAGAAGGTGCAGTGGTCCTGAGGCCGGCCAGCTGCCCTCTGCCCTGGGGTGCACAGTCTCCCCCTTCCTAAGCGGGCCTGGCTGTGCTGTGTGTGGAGATCCACGCCCTCCCTTCCCTCACTATCTGAGCGCAGCACATGCCCTTCCCTGCCCTTAACTCGCCCAGAAGTCTGGGCGCAGGGGCACGCCGAAGTACATCCTCAGGGCAGGAAGGAGTTATTGTTGATATCTCGGCCAATTGGTTTTCTTAGTGACAGTCTAGATGTTGCAGAGGAAGGGAAGGTCTGCTGCTGTTGCTTGACACATTTGTGGAATTTCGCAGATTTTTCCTCGCTAAATGTTAGAATTTTGTTTCTAAATATTCCTGGGTGGCAGATCAGTGGCCCTGAGAGCTCCCGAGCTTCTTTGCCCATCAGCTCCTTTGAGGTTGGAACTGTGCTTACAGGCTGGCCCTGGGGAGAAGGCTGAGCTGTGTGTGTGTGTATGTGGGTGTGCCGCATAGCCAGTCTTCAGTAAGAATTGTGTGATTTAGATGCCAGTGTCCTGGTGTATTTCATTGTCTCCTCTCTCCGGCAGCTCTAGGCAGAGCCTCTGGCTCAGGTAGATATTCTTTTCAGTGTTGGGAGCTCTTGATTGTCTAGAAGGTGTTTTCTAGGTGGGTCCTCCAGCTGCTGCTCCAGCCTCCTGTGCCACCTGTGCAGCCAAGCAAGTGCATGCTCTTGGCTCCCAGGTGTGTGGAGTCAGCTGGTGGAGGGACCTGCATAGGGCCTCGTGCAGCCCGCCCCAGGCTCTGATGGGGTGTGGGTGCAGCCAGGTTTAGGCAGCTCTTGGCTCTGTTCTCTTTGGTAGTGCCTTTAGTAGTGATGGTTTGTTTTTCCACAGGCTTTTTAAGTTCTTCTGTAATTCAGTCTTAAAGTTTCCTTCCATAGGGGCTGGGAAGGTGGCTCAGTGGTAGAGCGCATGCCTTGCATGTCAGAGGCCCTGGGTTTGATTCCTCAGCACCACATAAGCAAAAAGAAAAAAGCCGGAAGTGGCGCTGTGGCTCAAGTGGTAGAGCGCTAGACTTGAGCTGAAGAGCTTAGGGACAGCGCCCAGGCCCAGAGTTCAGGCCCCATGGCCGGACCCAAAAAAACAAAGTTTCCTTCCATATTAAAGTTTTCACTAAACATAAACATGACGGGGAGAGGGGGTGCCTGCCCATTTAGGAAAAGTTGGAAGTTCTGGGAAAGTTCTCATGTACTCTAGGAAAGTCAGCTAGCGGTATCAGCATTTTAGTCTTTATAGGAAGTATAAATATGCAATGCAGGCAGTTTCAGAGCTGGAAGACAAAAGTTTGAACTTTAGTGACTTTCATGGTGAAAGTGCATGATTCTGAATTGTTCAGTTCTGAAAAAACCCTCCTTCCTTTTCCCAGAGCTCCACCTTCCCCTCAAGGCTTTTCCTGCAGCGCCCCTCCCCCGCCCTGCCTTACATTGTAGTTCTAGCAAGTGAAGATCTTGGGGGTCCTAAATTGCTTCAGGCTTCTTACTTTCCTACATAAGAATTTTAAAAATCTGAATTTTCACTTTATATTTCTATTCTAGTGTAGGAAAAATGATGATGGAGACACAGTTCTTGTTGTGGAAAAGGACCATTTTATGGACGATTTCTTCCATCAGGTGAGGTGAACACTTACACTTTCTTTCTTGAGCTTTGCTGTAGTCATGAAACCATGTTTCTGCCCGTG
Source organism: Dipodomys spectabilis (assembly GCF_019054845.1). Taxonomy (NCBI): domain Eukaryota; kingdom Metazoa; phylum Chordata; class Mammalia; order Rodentia; family Heteromyidae; genus Dipodomys; species Dipodomys spectabilis. The sequence continues at coordinate 115,545 of NW_024871389.1, read as the reverse complement.
AGAAGGTGCAGCAATGGACACAGTCCCGGCCTTCAGTGCTGAGGCTCCTGCGGTCCTGTGAGTTGCTGGGGTGCTCTGAGCACACTTTGGGGAGCCCCTGAAGCCAATGGCCTCACATCTGAACTTGTCCTGCTGTGTGTGACTGTAGTTTTTGTTTGTTTTGAGAAAGGGTCTTGTTTGCTATGTAGCCCAGGCTGCCCTCAAACCTTTGATCCTCCTGTCTTTACCTCCCGAGTGCTGGATGACTGGTTTAAAAAGTTGCTTGGAAGATGTAAGTTTTCTGGGGCTTTCCGTATTGAAATGTTATTAAGACAGAGGCTTTTGTATATGTCTTCCGCAGCCTCACGCCGTTCCCCGCAAAGTGCTCTCTTGGGCCACAAGGTGTGCACAGCTTTTGAAAACCTTTCATTGAATGCCTGTGTGTTTGCCGACTTCTGGGATGTGTCACGGTGATGTGGCGGAGCACGTTCACGTTTGTGTGTGCTGAGGAGGCTCTGCCCGAGTCCCAGCCAGCGGGCCCTGGCAGCCACGCTGTGACCCTGCAGGTCTAGGCTGCGCTCCACCATCCTTTCCCTGGCCTCCTTTGCTGTACTCCCAGAGGCCGACACTGTGTTGACATATTGTGCTCAAAAAAAAATTTTTTTGGGGGGTCTGATCATGGGGCCTGAACTCTGGGCCTGGCCGCTGTCCCTCAGCTCTTCAGCTCAAGGCTAGCGCTCTACCACTTGAGCCACAGCACCAGTTCCGGCTTTTTTCTTTTTGTTATGTGGTGCTGAGGAATTGAACCCAGGGCCTCATGCATGCAAGGCAAGCTCTCTACCACTGAGCCAACTTCCCAGCCCCATGCTCAAATTTTTTGAAATTGATTCAGAACAAATGCTTTGACTTGGTTAAGCATGAAGAAAGGAAATGTGTTGGGTTTCTTTTTCATGATGAAACTTGATGTGTTGCTGGGCATGGTGGCACATGCCTGTAATTCCAGGTGCTCAGGAGGCTGAGGCAGAAGTATCTCACAGGCCAGCTCGGATAACTTAATGAAACGAGACCCTGTCTCCTGATAAAGCTGGGAATGATGCTCAGTGACAGAACACTGCCTCATATACAGGAGGCCCTGGGTTTCACCCTTAGCAAACAAAAAATAAAAATAACACAAAAAACCACCTTGTATGTAGAACTTGTATTGGTTATGCTGACTTTAGTGAATGCTTTCATTTAACTCCCAAACCACTCAATGCTCTGCGTATAACCATCTTACCAGAGCGTGGATCTGAAAATATTTTCAGTTTTCATTTGTTGGTTAGTTTGCCACTTATTTCTGTGAAATGACTTCTTAGGCAAATAGAAACAAATGGTACTCACTTTTAGAAGGGAATTTCAGGTGGTCTCAGTATCATGGATGTCATACTGCACAAGGTTGGGTTTTGCTAGTGACCCATGTTTGGCTAAAGACAAAAATAGTGCTCTTCAGGGCCTAGGAACCTCCCTATGAGATGAGGTAACAGCCAGGAAATGTCCCTGTGCAGCTCCACTGAGGGCTAGAGGAGTAGGGAGGAGAGGAGAGCTGAGGAGAGAGAGGCTCTCCCTTCTCTTTGGGAGCCTCCATGGGCTTCTGCTCAGTGATAGATTCTGGTGGAAGGCATCCCAGACCATACCCCCTGCTATCTGGCTGGGGTGCCATGGAATTTCCTGTAGGAATGCAAACAGCCACAATGTCAACTGTGTACTGACCTCAAGTCCTGTGACTTATTTCCTAATGACATAGCAAAAGTTGTAAAACAATCAATTTGCATTGTACGATTCTTACATGAGTAATGGAGTTAGTGTACAGAATAGCGAATATACTGTGTGTAAATGGAAATGACACACAGACCAGATGGAGTAGCCATCCCTGTTCTATAAAAGCAGAATTCAGTGTTGGACTGTACTTTAACATGTTTGGGGTGTCTCTGAGGCCTTTCCGTGAGGTTCATGTGGTCAGAACTACCCTCTTTATCCTCCTCTCCCCTACTCTCCTCAGCTCGTCCTCCTAAGATGTTGCGCGCCTTTTTTCTTTTGTCACCGTGAAGACCAGCAATAGAGGTTTCCAGAGGCAACACACCAGTCACCCAAGGGCATGTGAGAGTCACTCTGCCTTCCATTAGGCAAGAACCTAGATCTATAAGAAATGTAAATCATGGCTCCTAGTGCCTCTAATTTTTGGGAAAAATACTCTTTTCCATAAAGATGTTTGTTAACATGTAATAGTTTCTGTTGGTTGCCATGACAAGTTTTTGCAACCATGGGGACTTAAAACAGTGCCCGTCCATTACTGGAAAGCAAGAGTAGATGTGAGTGCAGGCCAGAATCAAGGCAGGACAGGGCAGGGCAGGGCAGGGCAGGGCAGGGCAGCACCCCTTGAGCAGCTGCAGAGGAGGGCGCCCCCCCAGCTCTGGTGGCTGCCTGTGCTCTGGACTCCAGCCTCTGGTTTCATCTTTCTCACATCAGCCCTCTCATACCTGGTTTACAAGGACTCCTGTGGTTGCCTCAGGCCCACCAGGATAATCCAGGATAATTTTTCATCCCCAGCCAGAATCACATCTGCTCTCTTTTGCCACCATAGGTAACATTCCCAGTGCTGGGGCTGGGATGTGGACCTCGACCACAGCAGGTTGTAATGGCTACTTGAAATGAGCGAAGGAGAAGCAGTCCTCAGTGGCCACTTTTCCTTCTGTAGCGAGATCTCCTCCACTCCTCTCGAAGACCCTTCTGATTGTACCCAGGCCAGCAGAGCTCATCTTAAATTCTTAGTGGATGGGCTGGGAAGGTGGCTCAGTGGTAGAGCGCTTGCCTTGCATGCTCAAGGCCCTGGGTTCGATTCCTCAGCACCACATAAGCAAAAAGAAAAAAGCCGGAAGTGGCGCTGTGGCTCAAGTGGTAGAGCGCTAGCCTTGAGCTGAAGAGCTGAGGGACAGCGCCCAGGCCCAGAGTTCAGGCCCATGACCGGAAATAAAAAAAAAAATTCTTAGTGGAGTCATGTGCAATGTCCTCACAGAAAGCAACGCTAATGGGAACCCAGTCTCCACTGAGATTGTTGAGAGTGTCTAGAATTTACCTGGAGAAACGGTGCAGCTCTATTGTGTTTTGAAATGTTGACTAGAGGTTTACAGCAGTGGTTTGGACAGCCCAGCCATGTGGGCGGTAAGCGCCCTGTGAGAACACTGCTGCAGCGCCTTCCCAGACACGCTGTCACCTCAGCGCCTTCCCAGACACGCTGTCACCTCAGCGCCTTCCCAGACACGCTGTCACCTCAGCACCTTCCCAGACACGCTGTCACCTCAGCGCCTTCCCAGACACGCTGTCACCTCAGCGCCTTCCCAGACACGCTGTCACCTCAGCGCCTTCCCAGACACGCTGTCACCTCAGCACCTTCCCAGACACGCTGTCACCTCAGCACCTTCCCAGACACGCTGTCACCTCAGCGCCTTCCCCCCAGACACGCTGTCACCTCAGCGCCTTCCCAGACACGCTGTCACCTCAGCACCTTCCCAGACACGCTGTCACCTCAGCGCCTTCCCCCCCAGACACGCTGTCACCTCAGCGCCTTCCCCCCCAGACACGCTGTCACCTCAGCGCCTTCCCAGACACGCTGTCACCTCAGCGCCTTCCCCCCAGACACGCTGTCACCTCAGCGCCTTCCCCCCCAGACACGCTGTCACCTCAGCACCTTCCCCCCAGACACGCTGTCACCTCAGCGCCTTCCCAGACACGCTGTCACCTCAGCGCCTTCCCAGACACGCTGTCACCTCAGCACCTTCCCCCCCAGACACGCTGTCACCTCAGCGCCTTCCCCCCAGACACGCTGTCACCTCAGCGCCTTCCCAGACACGCTGTCACCTCAGCACCTTCCCAGACACGCTGTCACCTCAGCGCCTTCCCCCCAGACACGCTGTCACCTCAGCACCTTCCCCCCAGACACGCTGTCACCTCAGCACCTTCCCAGACACGCTGTCACCTCAGCACCTTCCCAGACACGCTGTCACCTCAGCACCTTCCCAGACACGCTGTCACCTCAGCACCTTCCCCCCCAGACACGCTGTCACCTCAGCACCTTCCCAGACACGCTGTCACCTCAGCACCTTCCCCCCCAGACACGCTGTCACCTCAGCGCCTTCCCCCCCAGACACGCTGTCACCTCAGCGCCTTCCCCCCCAGACACGCTGTCACCTCAGCACCTTCCCAGACACGCTGTCACCTCAGCGCCTTCCCCCCCAGACACGCTGTCACCTCAGCGCCTTCCCAGACACGCTGTCACCTCAGCACCTTCCCAGACACGCTGTCACCTCAGCGCCTTCCCAGACACGCTGTCACCTCAGCGCCTTCCCCCCCAGACACGCTGTCACCTCAGCGCCTTCCCAGACACGCTGTCACCTCAGCGCCTTCCCAGACACGCTGTCACCTCAGCGCCTTCCCAGACACGCTGTCACCTCAGCGCCTTCCCCCCAGACACGCTGTCACCTCAGCACCTTCCCAGACACGCTGTCACCTCAGCGCCTTCCCCCCCAGACACGCTGTCACCTCAGCACCTTCCCAGACACGCAGTCACCTCAGCGCCTTCCCAGACACGCTGTCACCTCAGCGCCTTCCCCCCCAGACACGCTGTCACCTCAGCACCTTCCCAGACACGCTGTCACCTCAGCGCCTTCCCAGACACGATGTCACCTCAGCACCTTCCCCCCCCGCCAGACATGCTGTCACCTCAACAGGCTTCTTGCTGCCATGGCCAGCCTGATGTTCACGCGTTGACTGTAGGGATTTTTACAACCTTGCTTGTGAATGTTGACTGTTGCTTAAAAATAGGAATACTGATAGGGTACATTTCTCTCTTTTTTGTTTTGGTTGGTTGTGGGGCTTGAACTCTGGGCCTGGCACTGTCCTTGAGCTCTTCAGCTCAAAGTGATCACTCTATCACTTGAGCCACAGCGTCATTTCTGGTTTTCTGATAATTAATTGGAGATAAGAGTCTCACGGACTTTCCTGCCTCAGCTGGCTTTGAACCCTGATCCTCGGAACTCAGCCTCCTGAGTAGCTGGGATGACAGGCGTGAGCCACGGGCGCCCGGCTACATTCCTCTTTTACGATGATGTCAGTGTGAGAATGGGAAAGGCGCATTTCTTTATGAGGTGGTTATGTTTCCCTCTATTCTTCCTGTTTTCTTTTTTTTTTTTAAGATAATATAAAGCAATAACACATTTGAACTTCTGACTCTCTTACCTCTCCTAGGTGGAAGAAATTAGACACAGCATCGCCAAAATAGCTCAATATGTGGAAGAGGTAAAGAAGAACCACAGCATCATTCTTTCTGCCCCAAACCCGGAAGGAAGTATGTTGTCTGTCTATCCATCTGTCCATCTGTCTGTCCGTGTTTCTCTCTGCCTGCAGCACAGGTCATAACTCTAGTTTTATCCTAGATGGGCTGTCCAGTTTGCCTAGATGTTGTGCCTGGGGCAGCCCCTCGACCTTCCCAGCCTCCCATGGAGTGTTTTGTGGCTCCATGCACCATCTCAGTGTTCAGGCAGGGTGAGGACCACGAGGCACATGATTCTCGGGGCACATAGGGCTGACTTTGCAGAACTTTGGGAGATAACTGGTTAGCCAGAGCCATATCGTGTCTACAGTGTCTAAGCAAATGTCAGATTTGGATAGAGACTAGTACGAGATAAGCACTTGTTAGAGCTGGAGACAGACTGTGAGGTGGTCCTACCTTGCCAGGGAAAGTGTGTCGGTGCGCCGTGCGCAATGCCCGCTGTGGATAGCATGCAAGCAGATGCATTTGAAGGAAGCACGTGTGCAGTTGGGAGTGCGAGGCAGTTTGCTCAGTCTGGAAGGATGGACCTGGAGATCAGTGCAGGTTAGATGGGGTCTGCACCGCCAGGGTTACAAACACCTCAGTTGGGGACAACTGTTATCTTCATGTTGAGTCTTTTACTCCACGTATGTATGCGAATACATAACGTAACTGGGTATGATTAAGATATGTGTACATACAATATACTGGTACCCATGACATTGGTGGTTGAGAATTTTTTGTTATTATGAAGGTGATGTACAGAGGGGTGACAGTTACATGTCAGGTAAAGAGCACATTTCTTTTTGGACAGTGTCCACCCTTTTCTTGCTTTCTCCCAGTTTCCCCTCCCCATAAGCTGTAAAGTTCATTTTCAGTGTCGTGTCTGGTGAGTACCATTGTTGCCTTTGTCCACCCTCGGTCCCTCCCTTTCTGTGCCACCCTTATGCTCCCAAAGACATATAATGAACAGACAAAACAAAAAGGCAAGAAAAACAGCAAAAAATTAAAAAACCCTTGTTTTAGTACTGTTAATTTTACTCTGTGTCTGTGCGGGGTCTACAGCGGTGCGTTGGGGAGGGGGCCCTCTTCAGAGAGTGATGGGAACTGTACTTTGTTCCTCTAGGCTGGCGCTAGAGATAATGGTACTAGGATGCAGTGTTGGTTTTGGATCTAGTCAACTAGTTCATCAACTAGTTATAGTGAACCAGCAGTTCCCAAACTTGTGTGGCTCCCAGAATCACCAGAGGACAAGTGTTCAGTAGGGCAGGCCGCGGCTGCAGAGAGCTGCTGCCGCTCCCGTGCCCCACCTGCTGGTGAGGTGGGCCGGGGCTGCAGAGAGCTGCTGCCGCTCCCGTGCCCCACCTGCTGGTGAGGTGGGCCGGGGCTGCAGAGAGCAGCCGCCGCTCCCGTGCCCCACCTGCTACGCAGTTGGCTGCCCTGGGCCACACCTGGAGACCCGCTGGGAGACGCAGATTTCCTATGGAAAAAGACTAGGGTATTTGTGCTGTTTTCTTTAAATTTAGTAGACTACTTATATTGACAGTTATGGCTCAGATGCCTTATTTTTATCTTTTAAAGAAATAAAAGAAGAGCTTGAGGACCTGAACAAAGAAATCAAGAAAACTGCTAACAAAATACGGGCCAAGTTAAAGGGTATGACTTGTTTATTGATGGTAGGGATTTGGGAATTATTTTCTTCTTTATAGTTGCTATTCTCTAGCCTTTCCACATTTACTTCCTACAAATTCTCCATGTGTACTTGGGAGTGCTGATTCACATCCAGCAAGTGGGCTATCTACTGCCCTTTGACCCTGGGGACAGTGCTTCAGTGGTTGAGCAGGTGGAGTTGCTGTGCCCGCTGTCCTGCAGTCCCAGCCGGGAGGGTTTCATGCCGCTGCCAGGCGCCATGTGGAGCGCAGAGCGCGCTGCTCTGGCCTGTGCGCTCACACTCCACCTGACCCAGCTGAGACCCCAGAACATGCAGGCCCATCAGTGTGCTCCTCAAAGGACCATCCTCCCCAAACCCAACTACATTCACATCTCATCAGTTAATTACAATGATTTCTTTCTAGTACTGCAAAATATCTGGGGTTAGGAAGTGGCGCTGTAGCTCTAGTGGTAGAGCGCTCGCCTTGAGCAGAAGAGCTGAGGGACAGCGCCCAGGCCCAGAGTTCAAGACCCACGACTGACAAAAAAAAAAAAAAAATCTGGGGTTTATGTTTTCCCAGTGAGCTTACAATTCTGGGGGGTCTTGGGCCCCAGTTTAACCCCAAACCCTGCAGTTGGTGGCTGTGTGTCTAGACTTTTTGGGTCAGATCCTCAATATCTCTTCCTCTAGCCCTTTTTTCCTTTGGTTGAACACCCAGTTCTTTCATCCTGTAGAATCAGCATTGCTGATCAGACCCTGTGGGTTTTAAGCAGGCCTGCTGTCCTCTGTGTTTAATATTTTGCTTGAAAGATCCAGATTTTTTTTTTCCTGCTCATTGGATTTGAGCTCAGTGTCCTCTTACTCAGTTTTCTTCCATCATGGCTGGTACTCGATCACTTGAGCTGTGCCTCCTCTTCAGCTTCTTGCTGGTTAATTGGACAGGACAATCTTTCAGATTTGTCTGCCTAGGCTGGTTTCTAACTTTGATCATCAGATCTCAGCCTCTTAGCTAGGACTGAAGTCATGAGCCATCAGCACCCAGCTCCACCTGGTTTTGTGGATTAAGATAAGAAGCTGGTCTCAGGTGCTATGATGTCATAAGGTTGCATAATATGTAGCCAAGTGCTTTTTTGTGACACCATCAACAACTGATGACTGTTGCCACGATCCAAACCCTCCCTCTTCACCTTGTTGCCCCAGGTGTCTTGGCCTGGAGAGATAGGGTTCTGTTCTTGTACAGTTTCGTGGTTGGTTCCCGAGCACTCCAGAGGTGACCAGCGCCAGTGTTGCTGTTTCTTGTTTGCTACCTTGAACACCTGATAGGGACTAGCTGCTTCTCTGAGGACGCTTTCCATAGATAGTGACGTTCAGAACCAAGACATCCACATGTTGCTATCCATGGCAATGGTGTGGTGACAGAGCAAGGCCTTTGGCACTTTTTTCTTTAGGGTAAAATGAATCATAATGTCTTTTTTTTTTTCATTGTTTCATGTAATTTTATTTTATTTTTTTTAATTTTAATTTTTTTTTATTGTGAAAATACTGTACAGAGTGGTTACAATTACATGGCAAGATAATAAGTACATTTCTTTTTCTTTTTTTTTTTGGGGGGGGGGTCCGGTCGTGGGGCCTGAACTCTGGGCCTGGGCGCTGTCCCTCAGCTCTTCAGCTCAAGGCTAGCACTCTACCACTTGAGCCATAGTGCCACTTCCGGCTTTTTTCTTTTTGCTTATGTGGTGCTGAGGAATCGAACCCAGGGCCTCATGCATGCAAGGCAAGCCCTCTACCACTGAGCCACCTTCCCAGCCCTAATGAGTACATTTCTTATCAAGCATTGTAGCCTCCTCCTTTGTTTCCCCTTCCCATCTCTTCCCATCCTCCCACCTAATCCTCCCCCCCCCATAATGTCTTCTTGATACTTCAAACTAAGAACTAAGAAAGGATTTGATTTACTTAGTCTAAGAAACAATTCATTTTTTTTTAATGTCTTGGGGGGTATTTGAATTCAGGGCCTCATGCTTTGGGAGATATTACATCCTAAACCCCTTTCTTCCAGCTGTGTTCTCAATCTTGGTTCTTCCTGATGCACTGCTTGTGGACACTCTGGCGCTCCAAGCGGCCTATCAGTACTGGCATGAGAGCACAACTTCCTAAAGCAGCTTACCTTTGTCCCTCAGTGTAACCCAGCTGTACCTTCAAACTTTGGGTCTCAAAGTCAGTTTGACTAGTTCTTATTTGTATAGTTATACCATTAACTCACTTAATCTGTAGGAAGTTTCTTCCTTTTTTTTAATTTTAGAGATTGCTCTTTTCAGTGTCTGATTTTGTATTGTAGTTCTGTGAGACATTTCTGTTACTCTAAAACAGAACATACTCAAAAGCTTTGGCTTCTTCCTGTGTCTATCCCCATCTTACAGTATCGTCAGCCCCTCACAGTCGCCTTCCATCTGCAAAGTTAGTGGATTATTTTTCCATTTTCCCTAAGAGTAAATAAATATATGTGTGATTCGTTAAGATCAGCAGAAGAACCCTCGTGATGGATGGGCTTTCAAGAGGATTACTTATTGACTTGAGGTGTGGCTCTGTAAACTTCGGTTTTTAGATTTGAAAGGTAACTCTGTCCTGTTTTTTCTAGCTATTGAACAAAGTTTTGATCAGGATGAGAATGGGAACCGCACTTCAGTGGATCTTCGGATACGAAGGACCCAGGTTTGATTGGCAGTTTCTTTCAGACTGGAGTATTGGGGAAGAATAAATCTTTTTACTTATTCCAAGTTTAGAATGATTGCATTTTTTACTGTCATATCTGTCTACACGATGTTCCTTCATGAAAGGACATTGTATTTGTAGATTGCCTCTCTTTCCATGAAGAAAATATCTATTCATGCCCTCCATAGAGTTCTATTCTGAGGAGCAGAGTAACAGCTGTATTAATAAGGATGGGATGGGGACCCTGGGACAGGGACCCCAGATTGCCCCCTTATGCTGGTGTGGCCCAGACCTCCTTGTGCTTTGTGCTATGGTAAAGGCAAATGCAGAACACTTAGCTCTGTGTGGCCATGGTGACTCATTGTGCAGCCCGGGAAGGCTGCTGGATCCCCATCCCAGGTCCCTGTCTCATCCTTGCTAATAGAGCTGTTCCCGGAGTCTGGCCCACTGTCAGTCATGGGTACAGATGGCCGAGGAGGTCACTGTGGCCGAGGAGACAGCGATGCCGGGGGCTTGCATCCAGGACTTATTTCCTCCGCACAGCCATTCTTGCTGGCCACTGGAGAGATAGAAGTTTATTAGTCTGAGATTGAGGACTGTAACCGTGGTGGAAGCAGCGTTGGAATGTGTGCTAACGTCACCCTCTCCCATGTCATTAGCATTCAGTGCTGTCTCGAAAGTTCGTGGAAGTCATGACGGGATACAATGAAGCACAGACGCTCTTTCGGGAGCGAAGCAAAGGGCGCATTCAGCGCCAGCTAGAAATAAGTGAGTACGAGTCTCCGGTTTCTTCCTCGGGCCTCCCTCTGTGCTGTAGCGTCACACCAGACATAGTGTTAGCAAAAACATCTCTGTCTTACCAGTGTTGTAAAGAGTCAAAGTCTCTTATAGCATCAACCTTGAGTGAACCAAAACTGTCAGTATTTATCTCCTAGAAAAATTCTCAGTGAGGGGCTGGGAAGGTGGCTCAGTGGTAGAGCGCTTGCCTTGCATGCCTGAGGCCCTGGGTTCGATTCCTCAGCACCACATTAGCAAAAAGAAAAAAGCTGGGAGTGGCGCTGTGGCTCAAGTGGTAGAGCGCTAACCTTGAGCAGAAGAGCTGAGAGACAGCGCCCAGGCCCAGAGTTCAGGCCCCACGACTGGACCAAAAAAAAAAAAAAAGAAAAATTCTCAGTGAGGTGACTTGAAGTTACCAGACTTTCAGACATTCCTTCTGTACCCTGTGGCCTCTGCTGCTGCCCTGGTCAGGAGATGGTCTCGCATTCTGCTCATTGATACGTGCCATGCCAGCTTACCAGGTTTAACCTTTTGTCCAGAAAGCAGGGTTATTTTTGTAGGTGTTCGTGTTAATACCGTGTCAGGTTTGATGACTTGTTCTAGTTACAAGGTGTCCCTGGCACTGTCAACCCTTCTTGCCACTCAGCTTCTTTCCTAGCAAAAGTATATTTAGCAGGGAGAAAACATTGTTTAAAACATTCACCACTCCTTTGCCTTGTAGTTGATAACTTAGCGTCACAGAGCTCCGGTTGTAGACGGCGCCCTGTCCTCAGTACAGTTTGCTTTTTGTCCTCAGCTGGAAGAACCACCACGGATGAGGAGCTGGAGGAGATGCTGGAAAGCGGGAAGCCCTCCATCTTCACCTCCGATGTGAGTGCCAGCGCTGCACACGCGCTTACGCAGAGGACCCTATCTTTCACTTCCAAACCAGCAGCAGCTCAGTAACGGTCTTGTGCTTTTGTATTTCACAGATTATATCAGATTCACAGATTACTAGACAAGCTCTCAACGAGATTGAGTCACGTCACAAAGACATCATGAAGCTGGAGACCAGCATCCGAGAGCTGCATGAGATGTTTATGGATATGGCCATGTTTGTTGAGACACAGGTAATTACATCTCCATGTAGATGCCAGCCATGGGGAAAATCATACACATGGGCTCACTGTCTAGAAAAAGTTAAAATTAAATTGTTGATTGCAGTATTGAATGTAACACTGAAATGCTGCGAAGTGCTTAGCCTCTCATCAGTCAGGGGCTGGCCCCGTTAAATGAGTCATGTGTATAGGTCAGCCAGGCTCACAGGCAGCCATGGGCAGCATGTATTTTTTGTTCATAGAAAAATTTTAGTGAACTACATATGTTTATGGTACAATTTTAGGTTAAAAGGCAATACAAGTTTTACATAGATAGCTGTACCTATAAACAAGTGCACACAGAAAACACCTATGGAGTGGGCTCAGCTCTTTTCCCAGAGAGGGAAATACACGCAACATTGTATTCATGGTGGGGCTACAGGACATTACTTTTCCTCTGTCTGCTTTCAAGTTCCCTACAAGGGAGAATATTCCAGTAAAGACTGGGGGGTATCCCGGGGGCGAGCCTCCAGGCCTCCATGGCTCTGACACTGGGGACAGGTGCTGCTCCTCCGTGGCACTGTCAGGGAGGCCTGGGAGGCTCCACCATCACAAACGCACAGATGGTGCGTGATCTCCTGTGTGGGCTAGCTCAGCCCCGCCTTGCTGTGCAGTCCTGTGTGGGGGGGGGGGGGGTGCTGAGACTCTCAGGATGGAAAGGTGCTGGGGTCAGGATGATCTGGCTAGAGTTGGCTTCTGAGATGATTTTTGTGCTGCTTCTCTAGCCTGTAAGGCTGGTCAGGAAGTCAGCCCATGGGTGGATTTTGTTCCCATGGGCTTCTCTAGCCTTGTGAGAAGTGAGGCATATTTTGAGGAACTTCTTCATTCAGAAAAACAAGTCAACTGCAGCAGTTTTCTGGATGTGACTGGATGTGGGGGTGCTCCTTTTGGGTCTTGGGTGGAGTAGTCGCCCTCAGCGTGAGCACCCGGGAGCAGGGAGTCTGGTGGTGGCAGGAAGTGTCCAAGGGAGCCCAGGATGCTTTGCAATCCCTGAAGACTTTATCCCGTCCCAGGCTTTCATGGCAGTGTGGCAGCCCTGCTTCATTTGCAGCTTGGCCTCTCTGCTCCCTTCTAGAAGTCTCAGCGCCACCGTACATTGACTCCTCTGATCACATGTGTGTCCAGCGAAGGCTGGGAGAGTAAGTTTGTGAATGATAAGTTGCTTCTCTGTCCTCTTTGAATGCTTTGCTGCTTGGGCTGCAGACTGTCTCCTGGCGGGCAGAAGCCAGGTAATGTGTTTGCTCCCCCGCGCCAGGCACGGCGGGCCATCCCCTTGCACTCTTCTCAGTACAGTCACCCTGACGCCACCCAGAAGCTGTGGCGGCTTACTGACCGCTTAAAGAAATAGCAGTGACTGTGTACATAGGAGACAGGATGTCATCCTTTGTGTTAAATGCCTTGCACACGAGTTCAGTGCAGGGCTTGTGGCCAGCCTTCACCGTTCATCTGTCAGGTCTCCCCAAGGTGTCTGAGCACTGATGAATGTGCTCCCACTAACGCATGCCTCAGGACCGATGGATGTGCAGGTCTGTCAGTGCTGCCACCCATCACTTTAGCAGTCTTTAAGACACAAATTGAATTTCAGTTGCTTCCTGTTGGCACACCTTCCACCTTCCCACACAGGTGAAAGAAATTTACTACTCATTCCATGCCCATTATGTTTATATAAAAGCTTCATGTTGTGTTGTTGTCAAGATATGTCTTTAAATCATTTGAAAATGTCTGCTAAGGTTGAAACTTTTTGTTTGAAGGGTGAAATGATCAACAACATCGAGAAAAATGTTATGAATGCCACAGATTATGTAGAACATGCTAAAGAAGAAACTAAAAAGGCTATTAAATATCACAGCAAAGCAAGAAGGGTGAGTTTGGCTTTTAAGAATTAAGTGTTTTTCCTTAGTTTGTTTTCAAGTTGTCATAGGCTAACATAAGCCTGTTGGAAAGATAGTACCTCCAAATAAAAATTGCTTAAATGTTTCATCTTAAAACAAAAGTCATTCTTTTTGCCTAATAAGTTGAAGGCTTTTCAGATCAGTTGACTAAAAACCACTTTGTATTCTAAGTAGTCAGACCCCTTCACAGCCTCCAGTCTGTGCTGTTTCCCTGTTTGGTTTGGGGTTCTGTTCCCAGGGGGCTGGTGGATGGGGACGTTTCCTGAAAACAACAGGCTACCTATTTTATGCAGTAGATGTTTCTGCTCTGCTTATTTGCTGGTTCTTTGCTTTGGAGAGGGAAGGGAAGTCACTGGAGGTGGGGACCTGGCGTCTTCATGTAGCACCCACGGAAAGGCATGTCCCAAAACAGGAGTCGTGTGCCCTATGACTGTGGACTGTGTGTGCACACAGAGAAAGGGGCCTAAACACAGGAGTCAGCGCAGGGCATGTGTGTGTGCCCTGCACGCACGCGTTTGTGTGCAGCAGTGCAAGGGTGACAGTATGAACAGCTCACAAGGACGGAAGCTCTTCCAGAAGATCACGGGGCAAGAGGGGGCAGGGCTGCCGACAGCAGACCGGAGGTGAGAGGCAGGGCCTTCCCACCCCTCGTTCTTGCTTCCCAGTCACTGTGCGGTGACACACCTCAGTCCCTCGTCATGTCCCCCTGCGCCCCACTGCTGAGACACATGCTGTCAGTGACCCGTCACCTGTCCTCCGGGCTGACCTTGAACACCGAATCACCCTGAGAACGCAGGACTCAGCATGTTGGCCACAGGGATGGCCCGTGTTATTCCATGACAGATGTCGTCTGTGGCCTGGCGCTATTGGCCGCTATAATCCACTTGCTTTCCTTTGACAGAAGAAGTGGATGATTGCTGCTGTGTCAGTGGCTGTCATTGCCCTGCTTGCTCTAATTATTGGCTTATCCGTTGGCAAATGACGGTGTGGATGGCGCTGGGTGCTTGCCGCTGACAGGGCAGCAGTAAGTAACTAATCAACTAATTTACTTGTTAACTTTTTCAATCAGCCAGGAGGAGTGTTTGCCCGGTTCTTCTACACTTAGCGCTCACTCACTGAGCCAGTCCCCTGAGCTCTGTGTGTCGTCTACGCTCGTCCCCTGAGCTCGATATGGCACTCACCCAAGCCAGTCCCCTGAGCATGGCGGGTCATGTTTACTGAGAGCCACACTGGCCTGTCTGGCTCAGTTTCTCCAGCAGCCAGCCCTCATGCCCCGCAGTGTGGCTTGTGACAGGCGGCGCCCTGGGACACCCCAGTGCACAGTGAGGGCTCAGAAAATGCCAGTGGGGGGTCAGTGGGGCACACCCTCCATGAAGAGGCAGTGTTTGGCACGGCCGTACCTCTGCAGCTCACCTTCAGTGTGGTAGCGAGCGCTGCTCTCCTCGGGGTTCACTGGGGGCAGCGTCCACTCTCCTCATTGGATGGATGCCTGCGTGCATCCGGTGCTGCCGGCTGGGAGCTGGTCAGCTGACAGGCAGCATCTCCGTCTGTGTCTGTGTCTGTGGTGCCCCCCCCAGACTCTGCTTGTCTTGTGCATGGAAGCACCTTCTGCATTAGCCGTAAGTTGGGGTACCGATCCCCGATACTGCTTCCCAGTGCTTGTGGAGAGAATGTGTGAGGTGCTGGGGCGCCTAGAGCATTAGGGCAGCCCTGCTGATCGCGTTCTGTTAGGCAGAGCCTCATACCAACAGCGCTTGCCACCTGCACACTCTGTCCTGGGGGCAGCGCCTGCCGTGCTTCGCTTCAGTCAGTGGTAGTCAGGTGGGGGCGTCCCGACGCCCGCGAGCTCCACAGGCTTGGGGGGCAGCCCGTCACCAGCGAGCGCCCATTCCCGGGCACTTCTGCACGGGACCTCCAGCCCTGGGGACAGGACCTCACACCCTCTGCCCGGCAGGATGTTTTCGGTGTCTCTTAGCGTTTTCCTCTTAACTTTGCTTAACTGAAAATACAGCTTACGAGGTTACTCACTGCTGAAACACGGTGTTTCTCAGTGCTTTTCTAATCCTCTCTAAAATAAGCCTTTTCTTTGTTTTTTCTAGTGGCCGTCACATGGCCAGTGCAGTGGTAATACCAGAGGTGGAGTTGCATTCAAAGCTGGGGCCCGGTGGGGTGTGTTGCTTATTGTGGTGCTGCTGGGTGTTGACATTGACTGAGAGAAGCCTCCCTGTGCCGTACCCAGGGAGCACAGGGTGCCATGCTCGGTGCCTGCGACGGGTCATCTTGGTGCCCATAGACACGTGGGAACGACCTGTTTTTGTAAAACCAAAGTACATGCCAACTCCTCTTGAGCCCTGCTCCCAGCCCCTTCTGCTTTTATTTTTCAGGTAGGGTCTCCTGTTTTTGCTTGGGGTGGCTTTGGGCCTTGAGCCCCCCACCTGTGCCTCACA
The DNA here is from genome assembly GCF_019054845.1 of Dipodomys spectabilis. Lineage (NCBI taxonomy): Eukaryota > Metazoa > Chordata > Mammalia > Rodentia > Heteromyidae > Dipodomys > Dipodomys spectabilis. The sequence continues at coordinate 99,610 of NW_024871389.1, read as the reverse complement.
GACACGCATTCCCACATGTGGATCAAGATGCACTTTCTCTCAAGGCCTTGTCTGGCCTCCTGAGTAGCTGGAGTCCGGCGTGAGTCGCTGCTTTGATCACACTCTGACAGACGCACTCTTTCAGGCCAAAGCAGACCTGTGCTGCGTGTCCACTGTGCTGCAGCTGCGCTCATCCTCGTCCCCAGGACGCGGCTGTGCACAGGGCTCCCGTCTTCGTGAGGAGACGCAGACCCAGGGTTGTGCAGTGGTTGACGGTAGAGCTGTCATCACTCGATGACTTGAGCTCATCCAGCTGACTCCACAGACACCTTTACTACGGGAGAGGGTGGTGGTCAGGTCTGTGAAACATGGGGTGCAGGCGTGACACCCTACATGCCACATATCCCACAGTTCTGGAAGCTGCTGAGTGAGGGTCACGCACTCAGCGGGGAGCACGGGAGCAGGAGCGGAGTGGAAGGGCGGCTGCTGATGGCAGAGGTCCTGATGGGCCAGGAAGTCTGGAGGAGGCACCTGGACCGCAGGGAATCAGTGCTGTGGGGATGAGGAGTGAAGACGCTGACCCAGGACTCACCTGGAAGTCACCAAGGGCCTGCCCCTCTGACCTGAGTGAGGCCGGTGTCATCGATGGGGCTCTCAGTGCGCAGCTCACAGAGGGCAGTCTAGGGCCAGGAGGCAGAGCCCTTGCCTGTCTGTGTGCTGGGGATAGGTCCCAGAGCTCACACAGGCCTGGCAAGTGCTGAGCCACAGAGCCCCGCCACGGAGCCCCTTCTCAGGACTTCTTGACACACGCGCGTCATGGCTCGAGATTGTAGCTGTCACCCAGAAAGAGAATCTCTGCTTTTTAGAAGAGAACTTGCAGCCAGCAGCGTGGCATGCCTTTTGTCTTCCTGGATCCTTTCCTCCTCCTTTAGACAAGAATCCCAGGGAGGCAGAATGTCTTCAGCTAGACGCCTTTAGTGGAGCTGGGATGTTGATAGCGAAGCCTCGAGAAGCAGCCAGTGCTGGGCCAGGCCACGCCTGCTGCGGGGCGGGGCGGGGCGGTACGAGGCAGAACTTCGATGCCACTCGCCTTAAGTTATTAAGAGTTATTATGTGTTCCACACATCTAGGATGTAAAAAGTACACTGCTTTTGGAGGTTTTCCTTTTCTGTACTTTTCTATGACCTTGTAGTTGTCTTTTAAACTTAAGTTTCAGAAAGATTTTGTTAGGAAATGATTTTGTGGATTCTTTTTCTTTGATACATTGCAAATTAACGTTTTTCTTTATCTTGCAGAAAATGATGTTCATGATTATTTGTGTAGTTATTTTGATTGTGATCCTTGGAATTATCCTAGCAACAACATTGTCATAGCAACCACGTCCCAAAGAGCCATTTGTCCCTGGAGACCCAGACTTCATCTGCAGCAGAGTCCGCGTCCCGTCGCTTCAGGAGTGGACGTGGACGCTGCGGCTCCATGTTGCATTCACTAACGAGCTCTGTTGGTGAGTGGCAGGGCCGAGGCCCCGCTGCCAGTCCACCCCGCAGATGCCCAGTGGATATGACGCACTGCCCGTGGCCCGAGGCTTGGCACAGACTTAACCGTGTGAGTCTGCTGAAATCTCAGTGGCCTGGGAATAAGGAATGATTGAAAATTGCAATTTTTAAAAACTATTTCAGTGTTAAAATGTATGTGAAGTTTAATTAGGAATAATTTTATGTTATGAAGCTATTTGATTGCTGGTCTAAGCCTAGCTTTCTTCCCCTCCTCCCAGCTGATATATGCTAATTAAGAGCCTTTTTATACTAGGTTTAATTCATGTTTATATTTTATTTGCAGAAAGAGTTTTTATTATCACAGGGCTGTTTTGTAAGATATTTGTAATTTTGAATGTTTATGGATTGTTTAATATATTAACATCTAATTGACCCCTTTTTATATGCTAGATGTGGCCCTGCTAAGGACCTGGACCGGGTTGTGATACTGGTCCTTGTTAACTGGGGGCGGGGGAGGGGGGCTCTGCAGCTTCCTGTGGTCACACAAACACCTGTTGCATAGCCTCACGGGCCTTCTGCTGACGGTGACTTAGGGAGTTTGAGCATGCCCAGTACTGCTCCTGAGAACTCCGGGCTGTTGGAGCCAGCTCATTGCGGCTACCTGCCCCAGTACTGAGGTAATAAATATTCCTGTCATAAAGAGCACGGTCTCCTCTGCTCGCAGGCAACCAGATGGTGTTTCTGTTTACGTTGATAGAGTCTGAACTTGAGATGGTGATGAGACCAAGATTTAGTGTTCTCTAAACTCAAGGAAATGTGTCCCAGATATTAAGTAATCCTGGTGAATTGAAATTCTTGAAACCTAGATGTTAAGTACTTAGTATTCTACTGAACTCTTAATTCCCAAAGTTTATGAGTCTGTGATGCTTATTGAGGCTTTTAGTTTCAGACTGTGATTTATTTTTGCCTTGGGAACTGTCACTCGCGTTAGCAGAGTCCTCGGAGCGGCCCTTCCCGACTGCTGTGAGGGCCTGAGACTGGACTCTGACATTGTCTGCTCTGAATTAACATGTTGCTGGTTTTGTCGCTCACTAAGTGTGAGCAGCATTGAACGCTTTAGAAACCATGTTCCTTGTTACACGTAATTACGAGTTTCACAGCCTGGCTTCCCATGGCCATGCGGTGTGCTCCGGGGTGGCGCGGGAGCGCTGGGCTGGGGCTGTGTGCCGGCTTGTTGTCAGAGGCACCGGAGTCTTTAGGATAAGCTAGCGAACAGTGTGTGCGGCGGCGGCTCTCTGCACATGGGCATCGTGAGGCAGTGTGGACGGATGCCCGTGCGCTGGCAAGAGCCCCTTCCCCTCACCTTTCCCTTCCAGCTCCCCTCGGCCCTCAGTTCCCAGCTGCCTCCTGCCGTGTCTTCTCCGGAGGCGCCCAGGCACCTGACGGCGCCCTGGCTGTGCTTTCTGACGGGACGGCGGTTAGCCCCTTGTGTCTGGAGATGGAAGTCAGCGGTCAGTGCCTTCCATGCCTTCTGAAACTCCATCAACAAATGTGTTTACACACTCACGCACCAGCTCTTTCGGTCGTTTCTTCAAATATTTTGTGTTTGTATTAAAGATTTCAGAGAAGCAAAACAATGCTTTGTACCTTGTCATTCTTGGGAAGATTTTTGGGGAGGGACGTTATCACATGTCCATGAATAAATTGTTGAACCAAGCCCTTCCGTGCCTGTTCTGCTGCCTCCTGTGAGCTGGGCATTGGAGACATTTTTGTTCACATCGGCTTGGATTCTTTGTCAGTGCTAGTGCCAGGCTCTCCGGCCAGCGTCCCGGGGGGCAGCGCTGTGTATCAAGGGCTGGCTCCCTGCTGTCCATAACCAGCACTGCCGCAGCGGACACAGGCAGAGGCGTGTCTGCGTGGTTTGCCAGCTCTCAGCACCACGAGCTCACGGGGGCACACCCCCGGTGCCTCCAACCTCACCGATTGCTGATTGAGACAGGTCTCTAGATCTTCCCCAGGTCTGGCCTCAGACTTCAATCTCTCAATCTCTCCCTCCCACAAAGCAAAAACCAGAATTGGTTTGTTTTTTTTTTTTTGGTTGGTTGTAGGGCTTGAACTCTGGGCCTGGACGCTGTCCCTCAGCGCTTCAGCTCAAGATGAGCACTCTACCACTTGAGCCACAGCACCACTTCCAGTTTTCTGGTGGTTAATTGGAGGTGAATCTCATGGTCTTTCCTGCCTGGGCTGGCTTTGAACCATGATCCTCAGATCTCAGCCTCCTGAGTAGCTAGGATGACAGGTGTGAGCCACCAGCATCCAGCTTCAGAACTTTTATTTAAAATAGGTAAGTTGGTACTGAAGAAAATTAATTCAGATGGTCAGATTTCTCCTACTTTAGTCTCCCCTTCCAATGTGAATTACTTTAAATCACAGTCAATCACAGGCACACTCACTTAATTCCTTTGTTCATACTTTGAAAATAGTTTATCCCCCATGAGTTTTTTTTTTATGAATTTCTTTAATAAATTGAAGCCTACATTTCAAGTGAAATGAAATGGGATGTAAACTATGGGTTGTCTTGACTTGGGAGAATACCTGGCCCCTGACTCTGGTCCTGAGGCCAGCAAGCAACAGAAGACTGGCGTGGAGCATGATCTCAGTACCATGGCCACGGGGCCCTGGCCGTGCCTGGCTCCCGGTGACTGAGCTTGAGGATAAAATTCACTGACTGTTGGCACCCAGGCAGGCCTTCCTAATGGTAGCACCTGACCGCAAGAGGGGGTTCCCGGGCGGGGCCTGGGTCCCGGGGAGCGGACCGTGGGGTGCCTGGGCGGGGTGTGGGGGCCTGGGGAGTGGGCTGCGGGGTACCCGGGCGGGGCACCGGGGAGCGGGTGTGATTTGGAGCTAGGTGATGGGACTGGCCGTGGCGTGATTGCACTCGATCTCACCATGGGGCTGTGAGCTGCTTGGGCACCCTACAGGTGCCGCGTTACGTCCCGATACTGGCACCAGGCTGTAATGACCAAATTGGGGCAGGTAGCGTTCCCAGCTCCTAGACAGCTTTACATTACAAAACAATGGGTTTTGTTACGATATGCTTTTGCACATGGATGCCTTGTACTTTGGTCATGTTTGCCCCTCCCACCGCCCACTCTTGTTTATCCCCCACCCCGCCCTGCCGCTGCCCACAGCAAATAGTCTTCTGTATGTATAGTCATAACCTTTTTCTTTGTTTCTTTTTAGGTCTAGATTCTGCCTAAAAGAGAAAATATGATATTCAGCCTTTGCAAAATTTAGCTGAGGATTGAGCTCCGGGCTCAACCTTGCTAGCCAGGAGTGCTGTCACTTGAACAACTTTTGTCTTGCTTTTTGCTGGTGATTTTGGAGATGAAGTCTCATGGGCTTTTCTACCATGGCTGGCCTCAGACTGAGATCCTCCAGATCCCAGCTTCCTGAGTAGATAGGAATAGAGGCGTGAGCCGCTGGCACGCGGCCCACTCCTGCTTCTTGATCATGCAGTCAGGCTGGGCTGGTTCCATGGCTTGGCTGTGTTGAGCAGCGCTGCTGCCAGCCGTGGGTGGTGTCTGCCGACTTACATTCCTTGGAGCGTGTGCCGGGAGCGGTGTGGTGGGGCAGAGTCCTGCGGTGGATCGCGCTCCCTTCCCTGCGGATTTCCACAGCACTGCGCTGCTCTGCGTGCCAGCCGCACGGGAGGCCCTGCTTTCCCATGCGCTGCTGGTGCTTTGCTGCTTCACGGGGTATGGCTGCATGTGCATGCTGCGTGGTGCTGTTGGATGCCTCTTCGTTACTCACAGGTACCACTGCAGCTGATGGTGGGCCGTGGCTTCCCTGCCACGGCCAAAGGACTTTCTGTGTGCTGTCCTCCTCCTGGGGGCTCAGCAGGGCCCAGCGCTGGGGCTTCCCTTTGCCATGGCTCTCATGGCCTGCGTGGCCTCTGATGACCAGCAGAGGGCGGCCCTCCGCAGTGCCTGAGCCCAGGCCTCGGCCCTGTGCTGGAGCATGGCTTCTCTTTCCCTTTTGCAACTTTTCTTAAAAAACCTTTAGTCCATAGAAAATGCATCAATCAGATCCCATCTTCTCACTGACCCATGCGACCCTTTAAGAGCTGAAAGCCAGGCCCCTGGGGCCCTCAGGCTTCTGGAGCCAGCAGAACATGAATAATTATCTACAATGGCTACCTGAGTGGCATCCTCCCGCTGTGATCCCAAGGAGGGCTCACGGATGGCCTCCGTGCAACAGAGCCCATCAGAGGTCCGTGAGGGGCCCAGGGCAGCAGGGTGCCATCCTGGTCAGTGGGAGCCTGCAGGGCTGGCCTGGGCTTCAGTAAGCAGGAGAAGGTCCTGGAGGAGATTCCCACAATTCCTAGTGGCTCTGCACAGCCCTGCTGGCGGCTGGGGCCGGGGTGAGGAGGGGCAAGGGTCAGCTCAGTAGGGACAAGTGATGGGAGCTTGTCCAGCAGCACTGTGGGCTCCCAACTGCTTTGGAACTTCCAAGATTCAAATCAAGATAAAAGCAAGCCACCTGGACCCAGCCCTGGCTCCATACCCACCCATCACCATTGAGGAGAGCTGGCTGGGAGGCTAGGGTCCACCGGGCCCCTGAGATTCAGGCTGGCTCTCAGTGGGTGACTGAAGACTGGGGCCACCTTGCCCAGGACACCAGCACTGCACTCTGGGTGTGTGCACGTGCATGTGTGTGTGTGTGTGTGTGTGTGTGTGTGCGCGCGCGCATACGTGCAGGTGTGCAGAGGGCTCAGGCCCTGGCTAAACGAGGGTAGGCTGGGCGGACATGGGTTTGGGAGGCCAGAAGGGCCCTGATTCCGTCCCAGGATATTCCCGGGCCTGAGCAGGTGCATTGGGAGCCTGTGGTGGAGAGTCTGCAGCAGCAGCAGGAGGGACTGGGGGGAGGGCTGGCCCAGGACAATGGAGCCCAGAGCCCAGAGTGCTAATGCTTCCTGGAAGAGGCAAAGCTATGAACTGTCCGCATCCCTGTGGACAAGCTCTCAGATCTCACTGCAAAGATGGAGCGCCAGTGTGGCCAGTGGGTAGAGAATGAAATAATGTATTAACAGCTGACCATCCAGTCAGCTGACCTCCAACTCAGGGCCCTTCCCAGCTGTTCCCCAGTTTTCTGAATGCCGCGACTATCGCCATGCATAGCATGCTTAGCAACGACTTTTTTTTCTTTTTCTTTTTGGTGTCAGTGCTGGGGTTTGAATTCAGGGCCTGGGTGCTATCCTTGAGCTTTTGTGCTTAAGGCTAGTGCTCTACCGCTTGAACCACAGCTCCATTTCTGGCATTTTGGTGGTTAATTGGAGATAACCTCACAGACTTTCTTGCCCCAGCTGACTTTGAACTGCTAGGATTACAGGCTTCAGCCATTGGCACTCAGCTCCCAGCATTTTTTTTTTAATTTAAAGTCATTTTTGTTTATTTTATTTTTTAATTTTTAAATTGATACTATAGAGGCCATATACAGAGGGTTACATTGCATAAGCCAAGTAAAGAGTAAATTTCTTCTTGGACAGTGTCACCCTTCCTTTGCTCCATTTTCATTCTTATCTGGTGCATATGGGTGGGACACAGTGCGATCATTTGCTGTATGTATATACTGTGTAATGATCAAATTGTGATTAGCATTTCCACTTCCTTAAACGTTTATTATGTCCTTCAGCTGGGACCTTTGAGCCATTCTCTTCCAGGTCTTCACTGAGTGTCTGGGAAGTTGCTAGGACAGAGCTTCCCCTCCCTCCTCCCCCTCTCTCCTCCCCCCCCCCCCTTGCAGCACTTTGGTTTGAACTCAGGGTCTCATACTTTCCTTCCATCTGTCTGTCATCTACATTGTGCCCCTCCACATTTCACTGTGGCCCTGCTGTGTGCCGGTGGCCCTTCTTCCCAGCTCAGGCGGCCCTTCCTTCCCAGCCCTTCCTTCCCAGCTCAGGCAGCCCTTCCTTCCCAGCCCTTCCTTCCTAGCTCTTCCTTCCGGGCCCTCCTTCCCAGCTCAGGTGGCCCTTCCTTCCCAGCCCTTCCTTCCCAGCCCTTCCTTCCCAGCCCTTCCTTCCCAGCTCAGGCAGCCCTTCCTTCCCAGCTCTTCCTTCCTGGCCCTTCCTTCCCAGCTCTTTCTTCCCAGCTCAGACGGCCCTTCCTTCCGGGCCCTCCTTCCCAGCTCAGGCAGCCCTTCCTTCCCAGCCCTTCCTTCCCAGCCCTTCCTTCCCAGCCCTTCCTTCCCAGCTCAGGCAGCCCTTCCTTCCCGGCCCTTCCTTCCCAGCTCAGGCAGCCCTTCCTTCCTGGCCCTTTCTTCCCAGCTCAGGTGGCCCTTCCTTCCCGGCCCTTCCTTCCCAGCTCAGGCAGCCCTTCCTTCCCAGCTCAGGTGGCCCTTCCTTCCCAGCCCTTCCTTCCCGGCTCAGGCAGCCCTTCCTTCCCAGCCCTTCCTTCCCAGCTCTTCCTTCCTGGCCCTTCCTTCCCAGCTCTTTCTTCCCAGCTCAGACGGCCCTTCCTTCCGGGCCCTCCTTCCCAGCTCAGGCAGTCTTTCCTTCCCAGCTCTTTCTTCCCAGCTCTTTCTTCCCAGCTTAGACGGCCCTTCCTTCCCAGCCCTTCCTTCCCGGCCCTTCCTTCCCGGCCCTTCCTTCCTGGCCTTTCCTTCCCGGCCCTTCCTTCCCAGCCCTTCCTTCCCAGCCCTTCCTTCCCGGCCCTTCCTTCCCGGCCCTTCCTTCCCAGCCCTTCCTTCCCAGCTCTTCCTTCCCAGCCCTTCCTTCCCAGCTCTTCCTTCCCAGCCCTTCCTTCCCAGCTCTTCCTTCCCAGCCCTTCCTTCCCGGCCCTTCCTTCCCAACCCTTCCTTCCTGGCTCAGGCAGCCCTTCCTTCCAGGCTCTGGCGGCCCTTCCTTCCTGGTACTGGTCCTTTTGGCCCTGTTCTTCCATCTCTAGTCTGAAACGGTTTCTAGTCTGCTTCCTGTCTGCAGAGCCTGGCCAGCTGATGTCCTTGGTGGAGGCTGGCCTTCAGTGACCCTCAGCTGTCTGGTGACTGCTCAGGGCGCCTGGTGGGAGACGGGTCTGGGCCTGCTTGCTGGCTTCTGGTAAGGGCAGAATCCACAGGAGTTCTAGGTCACTTTCCCGGGATGAGCGGCACGTGGGGGAGAAACTGAAGCTACATCAGAGCCTGGTGTCTCGCGGTGGGGGAGGGGTGTTCTGTCATAGTCTTATTATTAGAAAGCTTTGATGAAAATCAGACAAGCAAGTGAACAAGCAAAGCCTTTGACCTTCTCTCCGAGGGATGGTGAGTACACGTCTCAGGTTTGCAAGCCAGTGGCTAGTCCTACTCAGTGCTACAGTGATGGCGCAGGGAATGTGGGTGGCCCGGGTGCCAATAAAACTTTATTGACAAAACAAGTGGCCATCCAGCAAGAGGTCAGGTGTGCCATCCCAGCCATTCAGGAGGCAGAGGCAGAAGTATTTCGAGTTTGAGGCCAGCTTCAAACCGGGAGGGGAAAAGGTAAGGTGAGCTCCTAAACAAAACACGAAAGTCAAAAGGTCCAAGGCTGAAATGGCAGGGTACTGAGCTAGTATGTGAAGGCTCTGGGCTCAATCCCTAGCACCCCAAAACAGCAAAGACGCAACAGAAGACGCAGTGGTGGACCGGGGTGTGTTCATGTACCTTAGAGCACTATCTTGTCTCTGACATTCTAGAACCTTCCCTCCTGCATGGTTTTCCTGTTCTACAGGGTCTGTAGAGTCTTCATCCTTGACCTGTGGATTTTCAAAAGAGGACCCGGGTCCTCAGCTGCTGTGCAATCTTGGGGTTGCTATGATGTTACCGGGGTTCCCATTACTACAGGCTGGGGAGGAGGAAGACCCAGCCAGGGCCCTGGAGTGCTGTGTGGTTCGTGCAGTTTGACGTGAGCCTGAAGAGCAGCAGCCCCCTCTGCGCAAGCCTCCTCCCCTCCCCGGCCACTTCACTTCAGTGAGTGCCCCAGGGTCACTTTGCAGAACTCCTGTCTCCTTTACCAGGATGTGACTTCCCGGGGGGGAAAATTAACCCAGTCAGGATGTTTATATTTAGTGCCCCAATTAGCCACATTCCAAGAGAAGAGCTTTGTCACTGCCAGATAGGCTCTGGGGGGCGTCTGCAGGCTGTGGTTATTGTCAGTTTACAGGGCTGGGGGGGGGTCCTAGGGGGAGTGGGTTCTTGGGGGCCTGGGTATCTGGTTCCATGCACTAGGAGAGCAGCTCTGGAGGGAGGTGTGATGCCTGTTGGTGCCATCTGGGCTGTCGGCATGGGTGTGCAGGGGAGGATCTGCTGGCGTGTGTTCTTGGGGACCGTGGTGTGGGCCGACTCTGCCTTGGGGATCATTCTCCTGGCTGAGGCCCCCGCCGGCAGGTCCGCAGGGGTGCCCTGCTCCCCAGTGTTCCCAGCACGCTCCCCCCCAGCGCGCTCCCCCCCAGCGCACTCCCCCCCAACATGATCCCCCCCAGCACGATCTCCCCCAGCACGCTCCCCCCCAGCACGCTCCCTCCCAGCACGATCCCCCCCAGCGCGCTCCCCCCCAGCACTATCCCCCCCAGCACGATCCCCCCCCAGCGCACTCCCCCCCAGCGCACTCCCCCCCAGCACGCTCCCCCCAGCACACTCCCCCCCAGCGCGCTCCCCCCAGCGCACTCCCCCCCAGCGCGCTCCCCCCCAGCGCACTCCCCCCCAGCGCACTCCCCCCCAGCGCACTCCCCCCAGCGCGCTCCCCCCCCACCACGCTCCCCCCCAGTGCGCTCCCCCCAGCGCACTCCCCCCCCAGCGCGCTCCCCCCCCACCACGCTCCCCCCCAGTGCGCTCCCCCCCAGCGCGCTCCCCCCCCAGCGCGCTCCCCCCCCAGCGCACTCCCCCCCCACCACGCTCCCCCCAGTGCGCTCCCCCCAGCGCGCTCCCCCCCAGCGCACTCCCCCCCAGCGCGCTTCCCCCCAGCGCACTCCTCCCCAGCGCGCTCCCCCCCAGCACGCTCCCCCCAAGCGCACTCCTCCCCCCAGCGCGCTCCCCCCCCACCACGCTCCCCCCCAGTGCGCTCCCCCCCCAGCACGCTCCCCCCCAGCACGATCCCCCCCAGTGCACTCCTCCCCCCCAGCGCGCTCCCCTCCTCTGTGCGCTCCTCCCCAGCACGATCCCCCTAGCGCGCTCCTCCCCCCTTGCGCGCTCCCCCCCAGCAAGATCCCCCCCAGCGCGCTCCCCCATCCCCTGTGCGCGCTTCCCGGGGTCTGCCTGCCAGCAAGGCCAGGGATGGACAGAGGCCTGCGCAGCCACTGCTCTGACTCTTGCCCAGGAGAACCGAAGGACAGTTTAGAAGTTGACCTGGTCACCTAGGACGAAGGCCCCCGAGTCCGAGTCCAGCGTGGAGGCATCGTTCTCTTTAAGGGGTGTCCTTCCCAAGCGTGTGGGGACCAGAGTCCATAGCCCTGGTGTGCCTGAGGACTGCAGCTTTCAGAGGGCAGCTGGTGGAGCCCAGGTACGGCCCCTCTCAGAGAGGCGGAGGCCACAGCTGGCCATCTCAGTCCCCCTGCTTCGGGCCACATCCTTTTGCCTGTGGTGTCTCCTGACTGCACAGGGATCAGGCCTGGGATGTGGAGCCGCGATGGGTCTTCAGTGAGCAGGGTGCCAGCCTGGCGCTGCTCCCATGAGAAGTGTCATTTCTGTGGCTCATCAGGGGCCATTTTGGTGGAAGGCTGCTTATGTGGAGCCTGGAGATAAGCATTTAATGTCTAGTATATATTGAACAGTAGGCTTTGCTACGTTCTGAGTCTTAATAAAAAGTACCTTGAATAGGACAGCAATGGGGTCTGTCATGGTTAAACGCTGCATCCCTGTCCTCTGTTCACTGGACGCAGCTGCAGCTCCTAGCAGAGCAGGTGTCCTCAGGTACAATCTCCCTCTCCCTCCCTCTCCCTCCCTCTCCCTCCCTCTCCCTCCCTCTCCCTCCCTCTCCCTCCCTCTCCCTCCCTCTCCCTCCCTCGCTCTCTGTTTCTCCACCCCCCCATCTCTATTTCTGTGCTAGTCCTGGGGCTTGAACTCAGGGCCTAGACTCTGTCCTTGAGCTTTTACGCTCAAGGCTAGTGCTCTACCATTTGAACCATAGCTCCACCTCTGGCTTTTTGATGAGTTAATTGGAGATGAATCTCATGGACTTTCCTGCCCAGGCTGGCTTCAAACCATGATCCACAGATCTCAGCCTCCTGAGTAGCTAGGATTATAGGTGTGAGCCATTGGTGTCAGCCAAGCATCTTTTTTATATTCATGTTAGATGATAGGTACATTATTTGATTTAAAAAATATGTTTTGGAAACTGTAATGTAGTAATCTCATTTTTAAAAATTGGGAGATGCTAAACTTTTATCTTAATTTTTGCTAGTTTTTCTATTGTATTGGTGGTCTTTTTTGCTTATTAATGTGTAAGAGCTCTTTATATATTAAGCAATGTGATTTTGGTCCCACAAAGCCATGCATAAAACAGAGCTAGCTGTGATTTTCCCAGTGGCCTTCCTTCTCATGTAGCTTGAGGGTTTGATCTAGAGCCTCCGGTTTGCTTGGTGGCATTCTACCACCTGTTCCATGCCTCCTGCCCTTAGGGTTTCTATATTGGTTACAAAATCCTTTCAAATTCTACAAAAGTGAAGAAAAAATGGTTCTTATACAGTATCTAATTTTTCCCTTCTAAGTTTAAGTATTTGATTTATACAGACTTGACTTTTACACAATAATTTTTCCTTTATTATCAGATTTCCTGGGAATCATTTAATGATTATATGTGTGTGCGTGTGTGTGTGTGCGTGCATGTGTGTGTGTGTGCATGTGTGTACGTGTGTGTGGGTATATGCGTGTGTGCGTGTGTGCGGGTGTGCGCGTGTATGCATGTGTGTCTGCGCGTGCGTGCGTGCATGTGTGCACGTGTGTGCATGTGCGTGCGTGCGTGCGTGTGCGTGTGCGTGCATGTGTGTGTGTGCATGTGTGTACATGTGCGTGGGTATGTGCGTGTGTGCGGGTGTGCACGTGTATGCATGGGTGTGCGTGTGTGTATGCGTGTGTGCGCGTGTGTGTGCGTGTGCGTGCGTGCGTGCACGTGTATGCGTGTGTGTGTGCGCGTGCGTGTGCGTGCGTGTGTGCATGTGTGTGCGTGTGTGCATGTGTGTGCGTGTGTGTGTGAGGGCACTCAGGCAGGCAGGCTCGGTACCACTGACCACTCTCCAGCCCTCTCCTTCCTGGTGCTGATGCTAAGTCATCATGTGGCTGGGTTTACATGTGGGGACAAGCCCCTGTGTTCTAGGGACCCAGCTGCTCATGCGCAGGAAGTGGAGGATTTACACGTTTATCACAGCGCTACACTGCTCAGGAAAAGTCCTGCTTTCCCTGTAGGGCTTATGTTTATTTACTAAGATTCTCATAGGCTTTCAGAAGTCTTAAAAAATCTGCTTCTCTGTCTATCGCGATCTCATTCAGTGTAGGACTCTTACACCAGAGCCATGCGGTGTCCACGGCCTTTGGTGTGCTGCCTGGAAGGCCGGCCAGGCCCACCAGCCACTGGCCCTGGAGTTGGCAGGGAGGGAGGGGAGGTGCTCGGTGCCCACCGGTGCGGCCGGGCGGCTGAGGGCTGCACCTGTTCTCAGTGGCACAGAAAGGCAGATCCGCTCAGGCTGAGCCCTCATCCTCCACGGCCACCAGGACGACTGGCATCTTCTCAGGCAGAAGTCCTGGTGGGGTCCCCGCGCTGCCTCCATGGTGGGCTGCGGGCTGCAGGGCAGGTTCACCGCTGTGCAGCTGCCCTTTCTCTAACGTCTGGTGACAGTCATAGCACCCAGGACCAGATGGACGCATGGCGTGTCTCTGACCCTGGTCTCGCACAGCCTCGGGGTTGGGGGCGGCTGGGGCGGCTGGGGGCAGCTGGGGGCAGGCCTGGCTTGCAGGGCAGCCTGCCTTCCGCTCAGGAGCCTGGGCCAGCATGGAGGGGCGGCGGCAGCTCTTGGGTGTCACTGAGGAAGCTGGTCCTTGACCTGTGCTCTTCCTTCAGACCTGGGCAGTCCCTCTGCTGCGGTGACTGCATCCTGTCTGGAACACCCTGTCTTCCTGGCACTGTTACACGCCCACAGAGCTCCCAGTCTGTTTGTTTCTGGGATGTTAGTCACAAATTCACCCCATTTTTGTGGCATTAGATGACACCAAAAAATAGAATCATGCATTCTTTCCCTCCCTTCCTCCCTCCCTCTGTTTTGTGCCATACCAGGACTTGAACTCAGGGCCTGGGCAATCTGTGTCCCTTAGCTTTTTTTTTTTTTCTTTCTTTTTTTGTTCCGGTCGTGGGGCCTGAACTCTGGGCCTGGGCGCTGTCCCTCAGTGCTTCAGCTCAAGGCTAGCGCTCTACCACTTGAGCCACAGCGCCACTTCTGGCTTTTTTCTTTTTGCTTATGTGTTGCTGAGGAATCCAACCCAGGGTCTCAGGCTTGCAAGGCAAGCGCTCTACCACTCAGCCACCTTCCCAGCCTGTCCCTTAGCTTTTTTGTTCAAGGCTGGACTCTAACACTTGAGCCACAGCTCCATTTCTCTTTTTTTGTGGGTTTTTTTTGGTGGTTAATTGGAGATGGACTCTCATAGACTTTCCTGCCTGAGCTGGCTTTGAACTGTTATCTTCGATCTCAGCCTCCTGAGTAGCTAGGATTGCAGCTAGTATTAAAAGCTATCTTTATACCGTTATGAGTCTTCAGAAAAGGAGAACAGCTTTATATTCCTCTCACATATCATCTTTTACCCCAAAGCCCCATGAAGGCACTGTGGTATTATAAGCAGACAGCAGTTTTGTGGGGCCCGAGAGGCCCGCCTGTGGCCACGTGACCAGGTCGGGTGACCCTGGGTGACAGAACGTAGGGTGAACTGATTTAAAGTGAACATCTCCACAGCAGCACTGGGCAAGGTCTCGGTCCAGTTGCATATTTCCACCACCCAGAATCAACCCATATCCACTCAGCGGCCCCCAGCACCACTGTCCCCTGCTGGCTCCCGGCTGCTTTCTGACCCCTGGGCTCAGCTGCTCTGGACCTGTTGTCCACATGGACCTCGTGGCGCGTGTGTGGCCCGCTGTTTTCCAGGTGCGCGGCTGCGGTGTGGGCGTGGTGCTTCTGTGGCCGTTCGGCCATTTCCACCCCCGTGGCTGTGGGGCGTGCTGCTGCCAGTGTGTGGTGGCTGGTGGGGCTCCAGTCTCCGCCATCGGGGGTCCGCAGAGCCGGGCCGTGGCGGCTGCCTGGGCACGTTGGTTCCCTTTGGTCCTTCAGCTGGTCTTTGGAGACCAGCGGCCGAGCGGCTGAGGCTGTGCGTGGTCTCCCCGGTTCACCCGAGGGCTCCAAGGCCACCAAGAAGCCCCTTTGTTTTCTAGAAAGGACACGCAGGTGACATGCAAATGTCCATATAGTTCTGTCATTCTGATCTTCCTGAGTACCCTGACCAGAGTCTTACACAGCTCCAGCCTTGCGCCTGCAGACCTTCCGATGAGCTGAGCTGTTTAGACATCATCCTACAACAATGGGCTTCTTACCCCAGGGGAGTACGCGTGGGTGTGTGCGCACATGTGTGTATGTGTGTTGCACACATGTATGGACAGCCATGTGTGCACCTTTTCCTGGTCTAATTCTCTCTTGTGCCTCTGTTGCTTGGTGTCTGGTGCACAGAGTGATAGATGGTTCTCGGGGAGGGTGGTGGGCAGCTGGCTGGGGGCCCTGCTGGCCGAGGGGAGGGACCAGGCAGCTCATGGGGTCAGCCTGTCCTGGCCAGGCTGCAAAGCTCCCAGTGGCCTGCAGGGGGTGGTAGCCCTGCGCCGCCGGGGGAGACCCCAGGCTGCAGCAGCAGCAGCAGCAGGGCCTCCACCTCCATTTCCATCCCTGCTTCTCACCGGGGCTCCGGGAGACACGCAGCAGCCGGCAGTGAGGGGCCAGAGCCATCTTGGGCGTGTGTGTGCACGTGTGTGTGTGTGTACGGGTGTGTGCGCATGTGTGTGTCACCACACTGACGTTCCTGGCTCTGTCTCCTTGATGCATGCAGGAGGATGCCTTCCCCTCCTCCTCCTGCAGAAAACTAATGAATCACTTCTAGCCGAGTGCAAGCCGCGCCGACACACCAGTGCCCTGCGATGTAGACTGGGCACCGCCCCCCACCGCTCCCGCTCTCCTCCGCCCGCCCGCCCTCCCCCGCCCCCAGTTTGTAATCTGACACAGTGCACTGCAGTCTCCGCGGCAAGTCAGAAGCTCGCCCGCCAGCGGCTAAGGTAGGCTGAGATTTATTTATTTTCCCCTAAAAATAGCTTCCTGTTCCCCTCCCCTCCGAGCTGCAGGGCGCCAGGCTGCAGGGTCGCGGGTCGCAGGTCGTGAAGGGCTCGGGGAAGGAACTCTTCTCCCGGCAAAGTTTATTTGCCAGCGGAGGGCCGGAGGGGCCTCTGGGGTGGGGGTCGGCCCCCCAGCCCCGGACGCAGCACCTGCGGTGGCCGCCCACAACCTCAGCCCCATCCGCCTTGTGGTTTGCGTTGGATGAATCCATCTCAGGGGGAAGGGCTGAGCGGCTCCGCTCGCCCCAGCCATGGCAGGGGGGCTGTGGGTCCGTCTTCCCCAGCTGTTCTGAAAAGCCCCTCCGGGCCAAGTTTGACATCACGCCACGCAGAGCCTTCCCAGCCGGCTGCCCAGTCGGTGGGAGGTCCCAGACAGAGCTCCTCAGGCCCTTGGTCCCCGCAGGGCCCTCTGGGGCCGGGTGGGAAGGCTCGGGAGGGGAGGGAGGGAAGGCCAGGGAGGGGAGGGGGGCCGAAGCACTGGAGTCGCCCCTCCACGCCCGGCTCTGTGGAAGTGCACTTCAGGAACGTGACAATTCACATCCACGGCCTGACCGCGGTAACTGTGTGTCAGACAGGAGCTCCAGCAGAATGTGTCTGTGTGCTTGTGCATGCATGCTGCTCACAGCTTAGACTCCCCTGAAGAACTGGGGTTCACAGGAAATGCAGCATTTGCAGAACAACCAGCCTATGGTCTCTTGGTGTGGGTAGAGCCTAGAGGGGGTGGGGCTAGCCGGGACTCTCATACATGCACACAGACGTGCACGCACACGCACACATGCATGCACACACACACACATGCACACACACGCACACATGTACACACACACTGCCCTTGAAGCTGGCCTGAGAGCTGAGGTCTGGGTGGTGGGCTCATGGAAGGAAGAGGGAGGGAAGAAAGGAAGGAGGGAGGGTAGGAAGGAGGGAAGGAACAGTGCTTCATCCAGGCCTCTGTGCGGGGGCAGGGGGCGTTGCTGGGGTCTGTAGAAGCCACCCAAGACTGCGTGCGTGAGGAGGGAGGGAAGGGCGGGTGGGCCCGGCCCCCAGCCTCACGGGCATCCCTCATGGAGGGCTCTGGGGGGAGGGAAGGGGGAGGGAAGGACCGAGTTGGATGGCCGAGTGGAGGAGGAAGGACTGGCCTGTGAACAGTCCAAGCACAGAACCACTTCCTTCTGTTTCTCCAGTTTTGAGCTCAGATCCGCCTGGGATCCCAGGGCCAGGGGTGTCTCAGAGTGACCCAGTCCAAAGGGACAGCTAGGGACCCCAGAAAGCAAGGCCTCCGGCCCGAGCCCCCGATCCCGGCTCCCCCAGCCTGGCCAGAATGCCCAGGAGTTTCTCCCAACTCGGCAGCTGCCGGCCCGATGCCCACAGCTTCTGGTCATGGCTGTGGCGTGGCTCGTGGGCGGGACTTCCGTGGGAGGAGGACAGTCCTGCGGGTGGCGGGCTGGGGCCAGGCCCGGGCCGTTGGCTGGCCACGGGGCACCTCACCCCGGACCTGGCGTGAAACCTTCCCGGCGGATTACAGGAAGGGCCTGCAGTGCGCACTTCACCTCCTGACCTTCTTTATCATTATGATTTTTTTAATTTTAAATTTTTCTGTGCTGCTCTGGGGCCTGAATTCAAGGCTGGGTGCTGCTCCTTAGCACGCCCATCCGATGCTGGCACGCTAACCAAAGGCTCCACTTCCATCTTTTGGTGGTTACCTGAGGACCTTCCTGCCAGCTGGCTTCAAACCGTGCTCCTCAGATCCCAGCTCCTGAGTAGCTAGGATGACAGGCGTGAGCCGGGGACCCTTGTTCCTCTTCCCTTTCCTAGAGGTAAAGACGCAGGTCAGGAAAGGGCTCCAGCCAGCAGCCCCGAGCTTCTCCGGCCTGTCTGCCCTGGGCCAGCCCCGAGGCCCTGGGGCAGGGGACTCACCCCACAGAGGGGAGAACAGGAGAGGTCTTGGCCCTCAGCAAAGGCCTGTAGGCCATCCGGCCGGCTGCCCACCCCAGCCCTACTGGTCAGCTCTGCTGCGTTGTGTGCGGTGGGGCGAGGGGTGGAGAGGGGTGGTGTGGCCGGCTGCCCTGGGCTTCCTTCCTTCTCCACTTGACCCCCGCATGTGGAGCATAGGCCGGGGCTCTGACTCCTCTGCGTAGCCCTCCATGGCCTAGGCGTCTGGGACTTGACAGCCCAGGAGGGGCTCTGAACTCGTCTCTTCCTGGGGTGCGAACTTGGGGCCCCAGGCCTTGGGCATATCTGGCGTGCTCTCTGAGCCTTGTTAGCGGCTGGCTGGCGTTGGGCGTGGCCACAGGGTGGGAGGTGGGCGGGAGCGGAAGGGAGCTCAGGGGCCCGCCCTGAATTCCTCCGTGCTGAGCCCTGTCCCAGGTGGCAGGCGGGTTCTAACAGCAGCACCCCCATGGGGCTCTGGGGTGCAGCAAGGAGCTGGGTTGGCTGCCAGTCACTCTTGGAGCAGCTGCAGCCAGGAAAACTGTCCTGTGCACACTAACCCTGTGGGCTGGGCTGGGCTGTTCAGGGCCTCCTCCCCTGTCCCATGCCCCTTCCTGGTCCCATGTCCCCTCCCTTGCCCCATGACCCCCCCCATCCTGTACCCCCTCTCCAGCTTCTCCTTGGCCGCCGCCCATTGGAAGCCCGGTCCTGGGTGCGAGGGCAGTGCAGCACTCACGGTCCCTTCCCAGCCCCCACCCAGCTCCGAGCTCGCACAGTTGTACGGGGATCTCACTGCTACCGTTTCCCGTGTCCCAATCAGCCCCACCTGCTCCCCGCTCTCCCGGAGCAGTGCCAGCTGTGTGCAGACCCTGCCACACCCAGTGTGCGTGTTGTGATGAGGCCTCACTCATTTTCCACCTAGGCCGGACCGGAATGCTGTTGATCCGTGACAGGTGACTTCCCCTTTCTGGGGGCCGTGGGTGGGGGGGCTTGCTCCCGGGAAGAGTGGACAGCAGTGGCCGCTGTCACTGTCTGTGGACCACTAGGATGACAGTGGAATCATTCAGGAAGGATCAGCAGTCTCAGAAGGGTCCATGAACTGAGGCCCTTTCTGGGCTCCATGGCCGGGCTGTGCTGAGCTTCCTCTCTGTGCAGTCAGTGGGCAGTGGCCGCCCTGCACCCAGAGACTGGGCCGCCCGCAGCCTGGTGAGCCGTGGCCGGGCCCGGAGCCTCGCTGGCTGATGCCCATGCTCGCTGGCCACGGCTCTTGGAGAGATGGAGCTGTTGTGTGAGGCCAGCCAGACCCCAAAGTCCCTGCGGCCGGGAGCAAGGTGTCGGCTTCGGTCCCTGTGCGGCGTGTCCCAGACCTTCTGTGGAGGCTTCCTGAGAGTTTTGTATTTTTCTTTCTTATACGCTAAGCTGTCCCAAGTGTACTGTCCAAAGCCACGCGGCCGGGGAGGCCATTGGGCTGGGGTGGGGGAGACCTCTTGTTTGTCTGAATCTACCCTGAGCCTGGCCTGGGCATCTCCCTAGGCTGGGACTTCCTCTGTGCTAGTGGGAAGCCGGGGTGGGGGGTGGGGGGAGGGAGGGCTGGGCAGCATCGTCTCACGTGAGCCTGGTCCCGTGCGGGCCTGGGCTGGTGTTTTTGAGACAGGACCGGGCTGTGGGGGGCTGGCCATGCCAGGGCATAGCTGTCCTTTGCAGCTCGCTTTGTGGCGAAGGGAGAGTGGTGGTCACCAGGGCTCTGGCCTGGGGCCGGCTGAAGCTGTCCGCGTGGGTCCCCGAGCTCCACGCAGGAGTCGGGGTGGGAACACTCCGGGCCTCCTGGCCAGGCTGTGAACACCCCCTCCTGCCCTGGACCTCGGTGCCCACACCTGGGCCCGCTCACCTGCACTTTATGACTTAGTCTGTGTTTGAAGGCAATTGCACAGGTTAAAAGTAAGCAAAATTAGCTGGGTACTGGTGGCTCACACCTGTAACCCTAGCTACTTGGGAGGTTGAGATCTGAGGATCACAGTTCAAAGCCAGCCTAGGCAGGAAAGTCTGAGAGACTCTCATCTCCAGTTAACCACCAGAAAACCAGAAGTGGCGCTGTGGCTCAAGTGGTAGAGCACTTGCCTTGAGCTGAAGAGCTGAGGGACAGCGCCCAGGCCCAGAGTTCAAACCCCATGACTGACCCAAAAAAAAGTAAGCAAAATTAGAAGCAATGACCAGACACAGTCGCTTCACGTGGTCATAATGAATGATCTGCAGTGGTATGGTGTGGTGAGCAGCCCGGCTGGCATGAACAGAGGGCCTGGGGTGCTGAGCGTGAGGCTGGGGTTCAGGCAGGGGCCAAGGGTCATGGCCTGTCTTCCCCAGCCACCACTCTGCTCAGGATCTGGGCTGACCCTTCATCATCCAGACTTCTTAGGTCAGGGGTAGAGACAGTTTTTTCCTTTCTTCTCCATTTTAGAACGAGCCCCAGGCCCTCTGAGCATTGATGCGGCTGATCCTTTTTCCAAATGTGGAAATCTGTATGAAAACATCATGACCACGTCCATGAAAATGTGGGCTGGATGGCCCTGGCCATGGCGGAGGCTGGGCGGTGTGGGGACAGTGCTCACCGCAGGGCTGGTGGGGTGAAGTCACGTGAGGGCTAAGACTCCCATCCATCCGATTAGAGGATCTGATGGCGGCCAGGGCCAGGCCCCGGGCTGCCCAGCCCAGCTGGACAGCTGCCACGGCATCCCTTCCCAGCCTGGGCACCAGGGCAGGGGAGGGGCGGTGTGTGTGAGGAAAACACGCTGGTCAGTTAGAAATCTTTTTCCTGCCGAATTCTAAATCAGACCCTGGTGGGGCTTTGCATGTTAGTGAACGGAGACTCTTTGGCCAGCTGGTATTATGAGCTGACCCCGGAGCATGCTGGGAGAGCAGGGCCTGCCTGGAGATGAACCAGGCAGTAGGAAGCGGTGGAGGGGGGGAGCAGGCATCTCTGGTAGTCCCTGCCCCCCTGGAGGTGTGACACTGTCAGACACCATTGTTTTGGCTCCAGGAAGCTGAGCCCCCCCAGTGTGGGGTAGGGGGGGGAAGGGGGGATCGCTGGGTAACCGGAGGCCTTGCCTGACCTCGCTGTGGCCATTGGCGTGGAGGGAGCAGCGGTTTGATAGAAACAGAGCCAGGCTCCCGGTCTGGACCCCTGGCCCTTGTTGAGGTCCTGCCTGCTCCCAAGCTTGTGGCTGCTCAGGCTCTCCACGCAGCCTGGATTCATGCCAGCTGGGTGGAGAGGCTAGACCACTTGACTTGTCTGAAATTGCAGGGCTTGGAACTGGGGACAGTTGTAAGAACCAGGACTCTAATATGGACACACATGCACATATGTGTACACACAGACGCACTCACATTCATTCATGCATGCACACATACACACATCCTTGTTTACTTCCCGGAACAAGGTAATTTGGAAACACATAAAATGCACACATTCACTACACATGCACACACATGCATACAGATACACAGCGTGCCCATGTGCACACATGAACACATCAGTGTATACACAGAGACATGTATGTGCACGCAGCACACACTTTACACGTGTGGGCATGTGTGCACACATGTTCACACGTGTATGCAGGCACACCCCTGTTTATTTCCTAGCATACAATGCGTACATGTACCTATGCACCCATACTGCACGCATGCACACACACACACAACTTTGTTCACTCACTCTTGGCTCCTTGCTCATATTTGCAATTATGCCATTGTTACTTGTGAAGCTGGAGGTAGAGAATGTTCTTAAACCATCACAAAAGCTTTGCCTGTGGATGAGCTGAGGGGTCTCCCCGTGAGAGCCCCCTTCTTTTGTTACTTGGGTGTCTTTGGGTGGGTGGGGACCACGGACTTCCAGTGGTGGACTGTTGGCAGCTGTTGGCTGGGGTGCTCAGTGTCCCTGCTACTCCGTGGTTCGAGGTTGGTCTTGGGCCTGCAACACCCTTTCCACCCTCCACCCGGCGGGGTGCAGGTGCCTGTCCTGCAGATCACCCGAGGGCTCACCCAGGGCCTCACCGTTGTCATTGGCGCCACTTGCTCAGGAAATGCCCCCTCCCCACCAGCTCCTGTTGAGCGTGGTCTGCTGTGACCCCACAGCGTTTTCAGGGGAGTGAAGTCCGCGCCCAGGAGGTCTATAGCCAGGCTCACTTCCACTGGGAAATACTCTGCCCTCTCCTTGCCTGTGGTTTGGGCTTGCGGTCTGCGCTGGGCTACTCTGGGGACACACAGGGGCTTCTGTCTCTAATCTCACCCGTCAGAAGGCTCAGCGGCTTGAGGGCTTCTAGACAGGGAGGGTGGTGGGAAGGGGCCTGCAGCAGGTCAGGGGGAGAGAGTGCTACAGCATTCCTTCCTCTTCCTAACGCCAAGAGCAAGCGTGAAGGGGAGAGGGGTGAGGAAGCAGGGGGCGTGTGGGTCTGCAGCCTGGTGGGCGGCGTCTCCCCGTTGGCGGTTCCGTGCTCCGGTGTGAGTGTGTGCTCAGGGCCTGGCTGGAGTTGTGGCTCTGGCCAGGCCGGGAGGAGGCCGTCCTGTTTGGAACCTGAGGAGGGCTAATTGCTTTTACACTGCGCTCTTCATCCCCAGCGTGAATTCTCTCAGCTCTCGCCTGGTGGCCAAGGCCATTTGGGTCTTTGGACCGGTGCCACTGGCTCTCCTGGCAATAACTTCCTAAACTCATGTGTTCCTGGGAGCCATGTTTTAATTTGCCTGGGGACACACCAGGGACTCATAGCTATGTTTACTGGCTGAGGATGCTTCTGCCCCAAAGCATGCTGGGTGCTCAATACATGTTTAAATCGGTGAATTAAAAACAAATGATTGCTTTTATTCTGTGCTAGGAAAAGTCTGCCCTTGTTTCTATGTACATACGGGGAGGAAAATGGCTGAGCCCCTTCCTTCCTTCCTTCCTTCCTTCCTTCCTTCCTTCCTTCCTTCCTTCCTTCCTTCCTTCCTTCCTTCCTTCCTTCCTCCCTCCCTCCCTTCCTCTTTCCCTCCCTCCTCTTTCTCTATTTCCCTTCCTTCCTTTCTTTTTCTCATTCACATTTTCTTTCTCTCTTTCTCCCTTCCTTCCTCCCTCCCCCTCCCATCTGTCTGTCTGTCTCTCTCCTTTTTAGAAGTACTGGGGTTTGAACTCGGGGTCTTGTCTCTCCAGGAGACAATGTCACACAAGCAAAGGGAGAACCTGCCTGTGGCTTGGGCCGTGGAGGGCTGAGAGACACAGGCGGAGACACGGGGTCCCTAAGCCACAGCTCAGAGGCCAGCTGGCCGCCCCGGCCTCCCCTCGAGGGCGTCAGGGGTGAGCCAGCCAGCCTCCATGCGAGGGCGTCAGGGGTGAGCCAGCCAGCCTCCCCTCGAGGGCGTCAGGGGTGAGCCGCCCGGCCTCCACGCGAGGGCGTCAGGGGTGAGCCAGCCAGCCTCCACGCGAGGGCGTCAGGGGTGAGCCGCCCGGCCTCCACGCGAGGGCGTCAGGGGTGAGCCGCCCGGCCTCCCCTCGAGGGCGTCAGGGGTGAGCCAGCCAGCCTCCACGCGAGGGCGTCAGGGGTGAGCCGCCCGGCCTCCACGTGAGGGCGTCAGGGGCGAGCCGCCCAGGCTCCAGGACGCTCACTGCAGCTAACACCAACTTTTCAGCCACCGGGGGGCCTGTGCAGCAGCAGAACCCCATCTGCCATCATGTGTTAGGACAGACTGGTTTAAGCCACGTCAGGGGACAACTGAGGCAGGAACAGTGTTCTCTTAATCAAAGCACTGGTAATTAACTCACATAACCTTTAGTTCACGTGAAGTTGTTGCTTAGGGGCCCAGTAATGTGAAATGTGTGATTGGCCATGGGAAAAATTTAAAAAAATTTTTTGTAGAATGGGAAGGTAGATCAGAGATGCTCATGGTGCTCAGAGCAGGGGCTGGAAGTGGGGAAGCTTCTGGAAGCAGGTAGGGTGAGGGGAGCTGGGACCATGATGCTTCACCATGATGCATGGTGTCCGGGCCCTCGGGGAGAACCTGGCTGGGCTCTGGGGGTTTCTGCTTCTTACTGCTAAGTGGGGGCTCCAGGCTGCTGTCCGCCCCTTGGGATCCGGCGTGGCCGCTCATGAGCTCAGTTGGGGGCCTTGGGTGCCAGGGCGGCTGCAGGGGGGACTCATGTTACAATGTGTGGGGACACCGTGCCTGCACCCACTTTGCACACAGCGTCCTCGGGCTCCGCCTGTTCCCCTGTGGCGTGCTGGCAGCTGGGGTGGGGTGGGTAGTGGCGGATCTGCAGGGTGCAGGGCGCTGGGTTTATAAATGGGGAGGATGGACCCCAGCTCTCTTCACCCCTGCGCCGGCCTCCTCAACCCTGCCTGCCAGTGCCAGGCCTGCGTCTTGCAGGGTCTGCAGCTGGAATCCACATCTCTGCTCCTTGCTCAGCCGGTGGCTGGGCTGGTCATTGATGATGGCTGTCAGCTGTGTTTCCTTTATACAAGGGTCCTGTGGCCAGCGGCGGTCTCCAGGGCTAAGTTCCAGAGCCAGAGCATCACGCAGGCATCCGGGGTCTACATGGCTCCATGAGGTGGCCAGGGCGGAGGCCTGAGACCACCACCAGAAGTGTAGAGATCGGCCAGCATTGGTGGCCAAGGACATGCTAAGTGAGTGACCCCTGGAGCTGAGCACGGGGTCTCGGGGTGGGCAGGATGCCTCAGCCTATGCCTGGCCGCGAAGCTGGTGTTCACTCCTCAGGGACACGCCGAGGTGCCGGGGGTCCCCACCGATGCCACACGCAGGCGGAGCCGGGGGCCAGCCACCGATGCCACATGCAGGCGGAGCCGGGGGTCCCCACCGATGCCACACGCAGGCGGAGCCGGGGGCCAGCCACCGATGCCACACGCAGGCTGAGCCGGGTCTGGCGTCTCGTGCTTGAATGCAGAATCAGAGTCCAGGCGGGGACCGGCTCCGGACCCGAGGGGCAGGGGTGCAGACGCTGGCGCTGGCTCTGTGCTCAGAAGAAGAGGCAGCTTCGCAAACACCAGGACTCCCCTCCTCGCCGTTCCCAGAGCCTCCTGTCCTGGGGCAGCCTGTGCTCCTTCCCCTCAAGCCTCCCCCCCCCTCCAGTTCCTCAGAGATCCGCCACGGGAAAGCTTCTGTGAGCTTCTGTGAGATGCTATAGTGGTGAGGTGCTGGGAAGGCAGAGAAGTGGTTTGAGGCAAACTCTGGGCGAATTTATTTCTCAGTCACCCCGTGTGTGGCGGCTGCGGGCTCCATGTCTGTGTGGCTCCCCAGTCACCCTTGTGTGGCGGTGGCGGGCTCCGTGCTCTGTGTGGCTGTCCAGTGCGGGCTCCGTGCTCTGTGTGGCTCTCCGGTGCGGGCTCCGTGCTCTGTGTGGCTGTGGGCTCCGTGCTCTGTGTGGCTGTGGGCTCCGTGCTCTGTGTGGCTCTCCAGTGCTGGCTCCGTGCTCTGTGTGGCTGTGGGCTCCGTGCTCTGTGTGGCTCTCCAGTGCTGGCTCCGTGCTCTGTGTGGCTCTCTGGTGCGGGCTCCATGCTCTGTGTGGCTCTCCAGTGCTGGCTCTGTGCTCTGTGTGGCTGTGGGCTCCGTGCTCTGTGTGGCTGTGGGCTCCGTGCTCTGTGTGGCTCTCTGGTGCTGGCTCCGTGCTCTGTGTGGCTCTCTGGTGCTGGCTCCGTGCTCTGTGTGGCTCTCTGGTGCTGGCTCCGTGCTCTGTGTGGCTCTCCGGTGCGGGCTCCGTGCTCTGTGTGGCTGTGGGCTCCGTGCTCTGTGTGGCTCCCCAGTGCTGGCTCCGTGCTCTGTGTGGCTCTCCGGTGCTGGCTCCGTGCTCTGTGTGGCTCTCCGGTGCTGGCTCCGTGCTCTGTGTGGCTCTCTGGTGTGGGCTCCGTGCTCTGTGTGGCTCTCCGGTGCTGGCTCCGTGCTCTGTGTGGCTGTGGGCTCCGTGCTCTGTGTGGCTCTCCGGTGTGGGCTCCGTGCTCTGTGTGACTCTCCGGTGCGGGCTCCGTGCTCTGTGTGGCTCTCTGGTGCGGGCTCCGTGCTCTGTGTGGCTGTGGGCTCCGTGCTCTGTGTGGCTGTGGGCTCCGTGCTCTGTGTGGCTGTGGGCTCCGTGCTCTGTGTGGCTGTGGGCTCCGTGCTCTGTGTGGCTCTCCGGTGCGGGCTCCGTGCTCTGTGTGGCTCTCTGGTGCGGGCTCCGTGCTCTGTGTGACTCTCCGGTGCGGGCTCCATGCTCTGTGTGGCTGTGGGCTCCGTGCTCTGTGTGGCTGTGGGCTCCGTGCTCTGTGTGACTCTCCGGTGCGGGCTCCGTGCTCTGTGTGGCTGTGGGCTCCGTGCTCTGTGTGGCTGTGGGCTCCGTGCTCTGTGTGGCTGTGGGCTCCGTGCTCTGTATGGCTGTGGGCTCCGTGCTCTGTGTGGCTCTCTGGTGTGGGCTCCATGCTCTGTGTGGCTGTGGGCTCCGTGCTCTGTGTGGCTGTGGGCTCCGTGCTCTGTGTGGCTCTCCGGTGCGGGCTCCGTGCTCTGTGTGGCTGTGGGCTCCGTGCTCTGTGTGGCTCTCCGGTGCGGGCTCCGTGCTCTGTGTGGCTCTCCGGTGCGGGCTCCGTGCTCTGTGTGGCTCCCCAGTGCTGGCTCCAGCCACTGCTCTTTAGGGGGGGCGTCCGTCTTCTGTCCACCCACCCTGCCTGCCCAGCCTGTGCCCCATAGGCTGTGGAGCACTCAAAGGGGGCTGTCTGAACAGAAATGTGCGCTGGGTTTGGAAAACTTATAAGATAAGCAGAGGTGTCTGTGTGGGCCCAGCTTGGGGCTTTGCACTTGATAGGCACCCGACTCACTGCTGGGGGACGGCTCCAGACCAAGAGCTGTTCCTACGTTAGGGTTCCCATTGTAACTGGGACAATTGGCCTGGCCTAGAACCTTGATCCTCCCGATGTCTCCTCCCACGTGGCTGGGGTGGCAGGCCACCTCACCGTGTCTAGCTGTTCGTTGAGAAGGGGCCTTGTAGGCACGTACGGTCTAGCCTTGCATTGAGACCCTGTAGGTAGGTTTGCAGGGAAGAGCCACAGGTATTTGGGTCTAAACATATTATTAAAACTAATTTTATCTGTTACTTTAACATGTTTTTAAAGTGACCACTGGACAAGTGAAGGTCATGCATGCAGCTGACCTTGGATTTGCCCCTGGAGGGGGGGGTAGAGGGGGAGTGCTGGATGTCAAGGTCCTGCCTCTTGGGTGCTTTTCTGATCCTGCCAGTGCAGACCTGCCAGCCACCTGCAAGGTGATTGGCAGGAGCTGTGGCCAATGCTTGTGCTGGGGTTTGGGGGTGGGGGTGGAGCCTGAGCCAGGGAGGACGATGGGGAGCAGAGGGCGAGGAGCACTTCACTCAGGCGGGTGCTTGCGGCCTCCCCTCCCGGTCTGCAGGCACCCAGGACGGGGCAGGAGAGGCCTCCTGTTCCTCCAGGATTCCAGGAACCGTGTGAGCCCTCCGTGGACCAGCCCGCTCCGGTGTGGGCTGAAGCAGTGCAGGCCGCAGTTTCAGCCTCACCTATAAATATTTAAATGGCAGTTTAGCTTTCAGAGCAAGCACATCAGCAGCCAAGATCAAGCTTTTTGACCTTTTGTCAATTTACTCAGTGAAATATGATTCTGCCGGTCTTCTGTCCTCTAAATATTGTCCACCAGCTCCTCTTTTCCAAGGTTGAAATAGCTGCGGAATACAGACCGTGCACTTAGGGTTTGCACTGACTGCAAACGCATAAAGGCAAATAAGGCAGTTTGATTCCTCGCCCCAGCGTAGGAGCTGCCCTGGGCACTTTGCACTTTCAGCACCAGAGCAGCTGGACAGCTCCAGGCCCAGTCAGCCTCGCTGGGGTCAGGGCCCGCCTCCCTCCGCCACCTGCTCAGACCTCACCAGACCTCTGCAGGCTCCTGGCTACTCCTGCTTGTTACAGTGCTGTGCACTTGAGGCTGGGAAATCGGTAATCAGCTAGCTGTGTCTTTCGTAGAGAGGAGGGCAACAAGCGAGGCCTCCAACCTGCATCTCGGCTCCTAAACAAACAGGTGCACATGCCTCAGTGCCGTACTGCTTTCTTTGTCTGATTTTAACCATTCTCAGCCTAGAAGGATCGGGAGGAAAATAAACAGCAACCCAAAGGGACACTTTAGCAAAGCACATAGAGAAGTGCTTTGAAGTAACACTGGAGGCTAGGCATGACATTCTTTGAGGAAGCCACTCGGTGAAGAAGCGGGAGGCAGATATCATTAGATACAAGTGTCACTGGTGCTTCCGGCTCTCCCTGGGGGCCCCGGGGGGGGGGCCCTGCGGCTTTGCTGGGATGGCACACGCACGCTCCCTGCCGGTCCTCTAGACCCCTGCTGGTCTGTGGAGGGGAGTACCCTCTCCTCCTTGCGTGTCATCTCTCTCCTCATCCGGTCCTGGGTTGGTCCAGTGCTCACAGTGTGGGTGAGGCAATTCTTGTGAACCGACACGTCCCTCCAAGCGACACTTGGTAAAGCTGGCCTTGTTTGGAAGTGAGGTGTTGACAGACATCAAGCTGGCAGGAGGACACCGTGCAGGCCCTTCTACTGGACTCGCACTGCCTGAGACTCCTTTATCCTGGCCAGCTTTCTTGTTTTCTTGCTGGGGAGGGTAGAGTCTGGGGTGGCTTTCTTTCCTTTATGCCTAAAGATGTTGAACATTTCTTTGTGTGTCTGTTAGTTAGCCATCTGTATTTCTCCTTTTTCAGAACTGGTCAATCCGCAGGTCCATTTATTAATTGGATTATTTGTTCTTTTGCTGTTTGAGTTTTTTCAATATTCTGAATATGAATCCTTTATCTGTTGCATAGCAGATGAAGATTTTCTTCCCTTCTGTAGGTTGTCTCTTGTAACTGTTTCTTTTTACTGTGCAGACACTTTTCAAGTTGACATAGTCTTGCTTATCAGTTCTAGTTCCTGTTTTCTGGGCACTTGTAGTCCTATCCAGAAAATACTTACGCCTCCCTTCCAGTGTCCCCTGTTTCCTGTAAGCGTTTCAGTTTCAAGTCTTACGTCAAGGTCGGGGACCCTCGTGCAGTTGTTTTGTACAGGGTGAGGGCTGGGGTCTGCCCCATACCCAAGCCGCATATGAGAGCCGCCCAATGCTGTTGAGGGAGGAAGTGGCGTCTTCCGAATTGCTGTGAGGAGCTAAGCCCTCCCGGCTGCAAATGTGCCAACCCAGAGCAGAGTGCTGCGGTCGGCCGGGCGGCCCGGGCGAGGGGCGGCCTCCTGCAGAGCAAGGCCGCTTCCCGCAGGCCAGGCCTCCCTGGGGCGGCCTGGGGCACTGCCAGCAGCCCTCAGGCCGGCGCCCTGGGACTGGCCCTGCTACCCGCAGAGAAGGGTGAAGGGTGGAGAATGCACAGCCGCTTCTTAGCTCACTTGAGGTGGGTGTGAGGTGAGCCTGGCTTTATAGCAAGCGCAGCCTGTGTGCCACCACGAGGGGCGGGCCTTGTGACATCACAGAGGGAGGGCCCGTGTGACATCACAGAGGGAGGGCCTTGTGACATCAGAGGGCAGGCCTTGTGACATCACAGAGAGGTGTGGCCTGTGTACCACAGGGGGTGGGGCCTGTGACATCACAGGGCGGGGACTGTGTGACATCAGAGAGGGCAGGCCTGTGTGCCACCATGGGGGGCGGGCCTGTGTGACATCAGAAGGGTGCGGGCCTGTGTGACATCAGAGGGAGGGCCCTGTGTCTGGCACCACAGAGGGCGGGGCCTGTGTCTGCTACCACAAAGGGGCGGGGCCTCTGTGACATCAGAGAGGGGCGGGGCCTGTGTCTGGCACCACAGAGGGGAGGGGCCTAGGTCTGATGGACTCACAGAGGGGCGGGGCCTGTGTCTGGCACCACAGAGGGGCGGGGCCTAGGTCTGATTGACTCAGCGGGGCGGGGTCTAGGTCTGATGGACTCACAGTGGGGCGGGGCCTGTGTCTGGCACCACAGAGGGGCGGGGCCTAGGTCTGATGGACTCACATTGGGAGGAGCAGTTGTAGTCACCTGGTGACTTCATCTGCTCCTGGTGGGTACACTTCCTTTGTAATAATCTTGGCAGTTTCATAGTGTTGCAACTTTAATATTTCCAATGGCCATTTCAGTAGAAATTTCTCTTACACTTAGGAGAACCAGTTATGGAGGCCACTCCTGTAATCCCAGCGCGGGGGAGGCTGAGGCAGGGAGATTGTGAGCTCAGTGCTGGGCTACACGCAAGGCTGAAACAAGCGGCCGAGACCACTGCCTGTCCTCCTGGTCACGTTGAGCGTCTTGCTGACCCGGCTGCTCGTTACAGGCAGAGCTGAAGCCCAGGGCCAGAGGCCTGCAGCCAAATTCTGATTTGAATTCTGAGCTGTGGGGGCCACACGTGGCCTTGTGACAGTGCCGGTTTCCTCTCCAGGGTCTGTAGGGACTCAGTCTGACTCCTGACCAGGTGTCAGGACAGAGGAGCGGGTGCTCAGTCCTCAGAATGTGTACTCAGGGCAGAGCAGTGCTCAGTCCTCAGAACGTGGTGCTCAGGACAGAGGAGCACTTAGTCCTCAGAACATGGTGCTCAGGACAGAGTGCTCAGTCCTCAGAACGTGATGCTCAGGACAGAGTGCTCAGTCCTCAGGACGCGGCGCTCAGGACAGAGTGCTCAGTCCTCAGGACGTGGTGCTCAGGACAGAGGAGCACTTAATCCTTAGAACATGGTGCTCAGGGCAGAGCAGTGCTTAGTCCCCAAAACGCTTGGGAATGGTCACTCCTACCAGTGTTCACAGCTCCCATTCAGAAAAGCAAAACCAGGAAGTGGCGCTGTAGCTCAAGTGGTAGAGCGCTCGCCTTGAGCTGAAGAGCTGAGGGACAGCGCCCAGGCCCAGAGTTCAAGCCCCACGACCGACAAAAAAAAAAAAAAAAAAAAAGAAAAGCAAAACCAAAAAGTTCCTCGGGGAGTCAGTGCCCGTGCTGACTGCCAGTTTGAAGATGGGGCAGCCTCATCTGTGCTAGAAGGTTCCAGGGCTGGTGGTGAGAGGCAGCTGATTTCCACGGGGGATGACTAAGCTGTGGAGCGGCTCTTGAGTGGTGAAGGTGTTTGATTAAGGCAGGGCACTGTCCCAGCACGCAAGCCGGGTGTGGTGGGACTCCAGGCTTTCCCAGGGCCGTGTTCTGTAGTGGCCATTCCAGACTCGCTGTCGTCTCCACTGCGTCTCCAGTGAGGAGAGGCGGTGGCGTGTGCGGGTGGGCTGCGGGGTGCCGGGAGGCTGCGGTGGCCCAGGGTGGAGGGCGAATTGCAGACTTTCCAGAAGCACAGGGAGGTGGTGCCCGGGCACGCTGGGGGTGAGAGGCAGCGAGGCCTCACTCCCCGGCGCATGCCCGAGCACGGGTCAGGCCGTGGGCTCCAGCCCCTGCATGGCCCAAGCATGGTAGAGCTGGCTCTTTCCTGGGGGAGGTTTTATGTGCTTTTAGTGTTCGTTTGTTCAATCTGACAGTCACAGCCAAGTGGAAGCCCAGAAACAGTCTTCCATTCACCCGTAGTCTTCGGGTACTTCCCAGGAGCCGAGCTGAGTGCTCTCTGGCCCTGGGTCCGGCAGTGAGCAGCACCACACACAGGCCTGGCTCAGGAGCCTGGGGGGGTGGGAGTGGAGCCCTGGCCCAGCACAGCCCGGCAGAGGGATAGGGCCACACACACTTCGGTCTCAGTGCAGGAACTCAGCCTTCACGTTTTCGGAAGGAAGAGTGGGAACTGTGTTTAGTCCTGCCTCTCCCTCTGGCTCTCTCCTTCCTCCCCATATCTTTCCTGTGATCCTGGCTTTGAGGGGGGTCCTTGAGCTCACTGGGGTATGGAGAACATTGGACCTAAAGCAAGCTTTTTCCAGGTGATGCTCTGCCCTGCAGCCTTGCAGACAGTCAATACATGTTGATGGGGTGTTAGTGACCCTCCGTGTTCTTTTCTAGGAGTTGGGGCACGGTGAGCAGCCAGGCCGACAATGACTCCGCCTGCAGGGCCTGATGTTCTCAAGGGGACACTGAGGACAAGCCCTGGAGAGACGCTGTGTGCCCTGACCCCTGTGCAGAGGGGGTGCCTCCTAGCTGCTCACCCTGACCCTCAGGATCCTGAGTAGCTGGGGTTACAGGCATGTGTTGGGCCAGCAGGACTCTTTAATGAATATTGCCCCTGCTTTCTCCAGCATCCGGAGACCCTATGGTTATTGAAAAAAGAAAATGGTTTGTTGATAAGTGGAAAGAGTTAACTTTGAAAAGAGGCAGGGTCTCTTCTGATTCAATGCTGATTGGACGCTGAATTACTGGAGCCTACCAGTTCTGGAAGGAGGGGCGTGGTCTGTGGCAAGGGCCGTGGTCTGTGGCAAGAGCCGTGGTCTGTGGCAAGGGCCGTGGTCTATGGTCAGGGGTGTGGCCTGTAATCAGGGGCATGGCCTGTGGTCAGGGGCGTGGTCTGTGGTGAGGTACCTGGTCTGTGATCATGGTCTAGTGGTTGGGTGTGGTCTGTGGTCAGGGGTGTGGTCTGTGGTTGTGTGTGGCCTGTGGTGAGGGGTGTGGTCTGTGGAGAGGCCCTTGGTCTGTGATCAAGGGTGTGGTCTGTGATCAGGGGTGTGGTCTGTGGTGAGGTGCCTGGTCTGTGATCAGGGGCATGGTCTGTGATCAGGGGCATGGTCTGTGATCAGGGGCATGGTCTGTGATCAGGGGTGTGGTCTGTGGTGAGAGGCATGGTCTGTGGAGAGGTGCATGGTCTGTGGTCAGGGGTGTAGTCTGTGGTCAGAGGCATGGCCTGTGATCATGGGCGTGGTCTGTGATCAGGGGCGTGGTCTGTGGTCAGGGGTGTGGTCTGTGATCAGGGGCATGGTCTGTGATCAGGGGCGTGGTCTGTGGTCAGGGGCGTGGTCTGTGGTCAGGGGCGTGGTCTGTGATCAGGGGTGGAGTCTGTGGTCAGGGGCGTGGTCTGTGGTCAGGGGCGTGGTCTGTGCTCGGGTGTAGTCTGTGGTCAGGGGCGTGGTCTGTGGTGAGCCATGTCTATGTTCAGGGACCTTGGGGAGATCATATACCTCTGAGAGGTCATACCACCCCGCATTAGTGGCCGGCAGGAGATACACCCTTGGACCCTGTCATGAGCTCCCTGACCCATGACCTCTGTGTGGTCTGTGGAGAGGTGCCTGGTCTGTGGTCAGGGGCGTGGTCTGTGATCAGGGGCGTGGTCTGTGGTCAGGGGCGTGGCCTGTGGTCAGGGGCGTGGTCTGTGGTGAGGTAGTTGGTCTGTGATCAGGGGTGTGCAGCCTCCTTTGCGCTTGCCATCTCTGTCCCGGTCCTGCCCACGGGGAACTTTATCCTCTCAGCAAGACTGAAGGTGGTGGAGAGGAAGGGCGTGCCTGGTGGACCTGCTGGTTACAAGCACATGTTTTCCCAGTGCCTCCACGCTGCCTGACTCCGTGTGACAGGAGCCTGTGTGCAGATTGAATTACCATCTACTCCTCAGCTGACACAAAGCCATTCCCAGCCGCTGGGTGGCCCATGAATAAGTAATCAGTCTCCAGCCCCAGCCGAGGGAGCGCACGGCTCCTGGGAGGCCAGAGCAAGGGCCGGAGCCACCAGAGCCACCGGAGCCGCAGGCCGCCTCACGTGAGTGCTGCCTTGGAAGGGGATTCTGGACGGGCTTCCGAGCTCTGCCTTGGTCCCTTTGCCTGCGGTGAGCGCTGTCTTCTGAACGGAGCGGGCGGAGGGCTGCAGACTGGGGCACTTGCACGCTGGCCGCTGCCCCGCGGCTTGATTCCAGACCCGTCCCCGGTCCAGAGTTGGGTAGGAAGACTCCTCGGCCCAGGGGGGCTGGGAGCAGGGCTCCGGCGTCAGATGCGGCCACGCATCCGTGGGCTAGGCCCACTGTGGGCTGCTGCTCCGGGAGTGTCCAGTCTGCACTGGTCCGTGGAAGCCAGGTTCTCTGAGAAGCTGACCCTGGCCTCGCTTGTCTGAGCACCTCGGCGTTAAAAGCAGCACTGACTCAAAAGTTGGGGTGTTCTGTGGAGCAAACCCTTTTCCTGTTCTCGTTCCCTTTTGGGGCAGTATTTTTTCTTTTTCAATCTTGAATCCAGCTGAGGAGAGCAGTCTCACCGTGGGGCCTCCAGAGGGTGAGCAGAAGGGGGGCTGTGGCATTGTTGCTGTGTGGAAGTGGAAGTGTGTGGAAGTTGCTGTGTGGCTGACCCCCATGCGCTTCTGTACTTCTGTGTAGTGAGACCATGCGGCTGGGCTACCGTGCGGCTGGGCTACCGTGCGGCTGGGCTACCGTGCGGCTGGGCTACCGGGGCACCTGTGTGCTCGTGGCAGAGGAGTGGTATGCTAGGACAGAATGGGAGGCCCAGCCTTGGAGGGCTACAGTAAAATGCTGGTCCCTGATCCATTGTCTTCCTCCCTCCCTCCCTCCCTCCCTCCCTCCCTCCCTCCCTCCCTTTCCCCCTTACCTCTACAGCACTGTTAATTAAAGCAGTGCATGAAGCGACATTGGAGCTCTATATTCAGTTCTGCTTGGCACGGCCCGCTTGGCGTACACGGTCTCTCCAGGGCGTTATCGGCTGGACCACTTTTGAATTAATAATGATCAGACTTCACATGAAACCATAGAGCGTAGCTTTTCATGCTTTATAATCATTAGCCAGCTCTCTGCTCAGATGAGAGGGAGGCAGCAAAGTAACGGAGGCCAACCAAATTCACACAGAACGAGGGGTCCCACTCCATGCTTTGTTTTGTTTTCTCTGTTTTGTAGAGTTAGGCACGATCCACACAACTCTCAGATTATCGTGGCTTCTTATCATCTTGTCTCTATGCCATTCTGAACAACTTCCCTGAGGAAGCCCAGATCCTTGAGGAGTGGTGCGGTGTGTGCGTGGACTGGGGTGTTTTGTGTGGGAAGCAGGGTGACACCGTGCACTGTGCAGCTGTCTGCCTGAGGCTCTGTGTCGGGCTCTTTAGATGCTGTGCGTGGGCCTTCCCTGACCCCCAGCCGTGACTGCAGTGACTCCCACGATGCCGGGGCAGGGGGGGGGGAGGGGAGGGAAGGGCCACAGCCGCTCAGTGTTGGTGTGGTATGGATCTCAGCTCTCAGCGGTCTTGGTGTAGCTGCTCATTCCTGTAGTTTGGGGAAATGATGTATCATGGAGCCAGTATAGTAGTGTCCTGTTTTCTTTGAGATGAGACGTATCTGAAGACTTCAGTGAGCTCCCAAAGACAGCACAGGCACAACTTGGTTTGTGCTCCAACAATAATTTTACAATTTGAAAGTGTAATAAAAAAAATGTGTGGGGCTGAGAAGGTGGCTCAGTGGTAGAGCGCTTGGCTTGCATATATTAGGCCCTAGGTTCTATTCCTCAGTACCACAGAAGCAAAAAAAAGCCAGAAGTGGTGCTGTGACTCAAGTGGTAGAGCGCTAGCCTTGAGCTGAAGAGCTGAGGGACAGCACCCAGACCCAGAGTTCAGGCCCCACGACCAACAACAACAACATCAAAAAATGAGTAAAGATGTATCATGAAAGTCCTCTTTCCACCCGAAGTCCCTACCTGCTTGCAGCGACTACTTCTCTGGTGGCTTCTATTTGGACGGAACAGAAATAAAGCTGTGGATGGTTCTTGCAGGTGTTCAGAAGTCGGAGCTAGCACTTTCTGTTCTGGGAGAGTAGCATGGGGCCGTGGCGGGAGGTAGGTGAGTGTATCGCTGCTCAGGTGGGGAGGGAGGCCTGGCCTGGCTGCTCAGGTGGGGAGGGAGGCCTGGCCTCCGCTCTGTGAGCAGGGTGCGTCCGCAGAGGCCTGGTGTGTGGGGAACCCCTGCAGAACTGTCCGCGTGCTGAGGTGGAGCAGCAGCGGGCTCTGCTGACCCCACACAGCCAGGCGTTTTCCCGGCCCTCCGGCTCCACTGGCAGCTGGTGTGGGCGCAGAGTCTTGATCTGGCTGCAAAATCGCTATGGAGAAAGCTGGTGGCCCACGCGGTTCTTTGTTCAGCTTCATGTCTGCTTTCGATTATCACCAGGAGTGTTTCAGATCTTCTCCCTGGAACCATCTTCTCCGGTCTCGAACCGCTCTTTGCTGCAGGCTTTTCTTCATCATCTGACGGGCACTCAGGGGACCTCCGTCTGGAGAAGGTTATTCTGTGTTATTCACACGATCAGCTCTGCGCCTTCTCTTTATGGAAATCCCTCGGCAGAAGCTGGATCTCCTGGATTGGTCTTTAAGCTCTTTAAAAAGTAAGGAGGAATTCTTAATGTCATCTTCCAAACCTACCATTTAAAGTTTCATTTAGGAAGTGCCTTTTTTTAATGTGCAAGAGTTCTTGTCTTTTGTAGCATTGTGTCCTTGGTTTTCTGATTTTATTTATTTTTCTCTTAAAAGGGTTTGTCTTGATGCCTGTTGGTCTTTCTCTTGTGAGTTTTCGTTCTATGTTCTTTGGTCTGGGTTTAATGCTTGGCCGTTCGGGGTTGGAGTGGCATCTTAGCGGCGTGGTTGTTTGGGCTCAGTATTTCATCACAGACATTCCTTGCTTTCTGGTCTGCCGTGCTGCATCCGTTTCCCCAGTAAGTGCGTCTGACAGAGAGGCGTCTGAGGGCTGGCGCTGTGGCTTCTGTTTCCAGCCTGGCTGTGCCAGTGGCAGCCTCTGGTTCACTAAGTGTGCCCGGATCTCAGTCTCCTGTCCCTCATTCCTCACACATTGCTCCAAGTCTTATTACAGTCTAGCTTGAGTTAAGATGAAGCGTGTGCGCTCCGACCTGCCTGGACTCACACTGAGTCCCGAGGCGTTGATTTCATTTCTGTTGGGGGTCTATGGCTTGGGAGCAGCGCTCAGCCAGCCTCTGTACCCTGGCCCTTCAGACTGGATTTTGTTCCAAGTTCTAGGATGGAACCTGGGAAGAAATATGGACAAGTTCAGTTCCTCATGATACTTTGCGATTCTGGAGAATTAAACAAAACCCACACACAATCTTGTTAGCAAAACAAGGTCATCAAAACAGCCTCAGTCATCTGAGTGGATCCTGCCCATTCCCTAGTCCTTCCCCAGGTCCATGACTCAAATGGCCTTGCCCTTAATCGAGTGATCTCTTGACTCTTTATACCTAATAAAAACATTGAAAGTTAGAAAAAAACCAAAAATCCAGCCTCAGGTGTCAGATTATTTGTGCTGAGCTGTCTCTGGTCTGAGTATCCGGACGCTGGATGGGACTCCCTCTGGGTTGGCCATGTGTAGCCTGTGTCTTGGTTTTTGTACTGATTTTTGTTAATTATCTGACCTGAGAAAACCCTTTCCACAGCCCTTGGACCCAGTCCACATTCTGACCACTGAGGACTCAGCTGGGCCGGCCTCGCTGGGCCGGCCTCCGCTGGGCCGGCCTCCGCTGGGCTGGCCTCCGCTGGGCTGGCCCCAGCCCCACCCTGCCTGTCACAGCTCAGCCTGGATAATTAGCCCTGAGTGCATTTCCCTTGGCTGCACCTGGAGACAGATGTACATCACTGCCAGCACCTTGTGTGTGGGCTGTGGAGCATTTCCTGTTCCACTCCAGGGGGTTGTCGGGGCTGGGCCTGGGCTCCGCCGCTGCTGCTTAGCCAGCAGTGGGCACTCAGGTGTGGCTGGCCACCTTGCTGGGCTTCTGTCTCAGGCCCGGAGAGAAGGGTAAAGAGTGGAGCCGGGCTGCCCAGCACCTGCGAGCAGCAGCAGTCACGTGGGCTCTCCCCAGCGCAGAAATGGCTGGCTGTCCCTGAGCCTGCAGGAGCCGAAAGCCGGGTTGATCAGCCCGACCTTGGAAGACCCACGCGCGTCCCAGGACCCGGAGCCCGGCCTTGGGACGTGGGGAGCTCTGCTGGTGTCAGCCCACGGCCGTGTCCGCGCTTTCATCCTCGGATGTCACTCAAGACGTGCTCGCGTGCCAACCTGGGGTGCGTAGGCTGGGGAGGGCGGAGTGGTGAGCAAAGCCAACGTGGCGGGCACTGAGCCAGGGCCGCAGGATGGCCTGGGAAGGCCCGGGGCACCGGGGGCTGGCGTGGGCAGCAGGGCTGGCCGGGAGAAGCGCAGGCATGTTAGGAGGCCCACTGAGTCCTAAGAACACCAAAAGCCAGTAGTGACCGGTTGTTAGTTAGGAGAGACGTGATCAAATTCAGCCCCGGTCCTGTGTGGAGATGGGAGGGCGCGGGAGGGGTTGGGGGCCGCTGTGCAGTCCTGGCCCCGCGCTGCTGTGGCTGGAGGGGCACGGAGGGCGCCCAGGTGGGGCCTGCCTGCGTCTCGGGGGTCTGCGGGGCCTGGGAAGGGGGTGCCGGCACAGGCGGAGGGCCCGGCACCCGCGACGGGAGGACGGGAGGCGGGGCGGCACGCGTGCAGGTGTGTGCCCGCCGGCTCTGAGAGCAAGTTCCCAGAACGGGCTGGGTACAGGAGAGCTGGGCGGTGGGGCCGGCGGAGCCGAGGGGCGCGGAGCCGAGGGGCGCGGAGCCGAGGGGCGCGGAGCCGAGGGGCGCGGAGCTGAGGGCCGGCGGAGCTGAGGGCCGGTGGAGCCGAGGGCCGGCGGAGCCGAGGGGCGCGGAGCTGAGGGCCGGTGGAGCTGAGGGGCGCGGAGCTGAGGGGCGCTGAGCTGAGGGGCGCGGAGCCGAGGGCCGGTGGAGCTGAGGGGCGCGGAGCTGAGGGGCGCGGAGCTGAGGGGCGCGGAGCCGAGGGCCGGCGGAGCCGAGGGGCGCGGAGCTGAGGGGCGCTGAGCCGAGGGCCGGTGGAGCTGAGGGGCGCGGAGCTGAGGGGCGCGGAGCCGAGGGCCGGCGGAGCCGAGGGGCGCGGAGCTGAGGGGCGGCGGAGCCGAGGGCCGGCGGAGCTGAGGGGCGCGGAGCCGAGGGGCGCGGAGCTGAGGGCCGGTGGAGCTGAGGGCCGGCGGAGCTGAGGGGCGCGGAGCTGAGGGGCGCGGAGCTGAGGGCCGGTGGAGCTGAGGGCCGGTGGAGCTGAGGGCCGGTGGAGCTGAGGGGCGCGGAGCCGAGGGGCGCGGAGCCGAGGGGCGCGGAGCCGAGGGGCGCGGAGCCGAGGGCCGGCGGAGCCGAGGGCCGGCGGAGCCGAGGGGCGCGGAGCCGAGGGGCGCGGAGCCGAGGGGCGCGGAGCCGAGGGGCGCGGAGCCGAGGGGCGCGGAGCTGAGGGCCGGTGGAGCCGAGGGGCGCGGAGCCGAGGGCCGGTGGAGCTGAGGGGCGCGGAGCCGAGGGCCGGCGGAGCCGAGGGGCGCGGAGCTGAGGGGCGCTGAGCCGAGGGCCGGTGGAGCTGAGGGGCGCGGAGCTGAGGGGCGCGGAGCCGAGGGGCGCGGAGCTGAGGGCCGGCGGAGCCGAGGGGCGCGGAGCCGAGGGGCGCGGAGCCGAGGGGCGCGGAGCCGAGGGCCGGTGGAGCTGAGGGGCGCGGAGCCGAGGGCCGGTGGAGCTGAGGGGCGCGGAGCTGAGGGCCGGTGGAGCTGAGGGGCGCGGAGCCGAGGGGCGCGGAGCCGAGGGGCGCGGAGCTGAGGGGCGCGGAGCTGAGGGCCGGTGGAGCTGAGGGGCGCGGAGCCGAGGGGCGCGGAGCCGAGGGGCGCGGAGCTGAGGGCCGGCGGAGCTGAGGGGCGCGGAGCTGAGGGGCGCGGAGCTGAGGGCCGGTGGAGCTGAGGGGCGCGGAGCCGAGGGGCGCGGAGCTGAGGGGCGCTGAGCTGAGGGGCGCGGAGCCGAGGGGCGCGGAGCCGAGGGGCGCGGAGCTGAGGGCCGGTGGAGCTGAGGGGCGCGGAGCTGAGGGGCGCGGAGCCGAGGGCCGGTGGAGCTGAGGGGCGCGGAGCCGAGGGGCGCGGAGCTGAGGGGCGCGGAGCCGAGGGCCGGTGGAGCTGAGGGG
>NW_024871389.1:0-55000 GCF_019054845.1 Dipodomys spectabilis | reverse complement strand
GAGGCGTTCATGCAGTGCCCTTGGCTCTGAGCAGAGATTCTGTCCAAGCAATGCATGAGGAGTGGAAGGGGGAGACGTGGAGAGGGGGAGGGGCAGAGGGGAGAGAGCACCGAATCCTTCACTACTAACACCTGAAGGCGAGTTACCTCTGCCGAGTCACCGTCGGCCCCAGGGGACATTGCCTGGGTCCCCTCACCAACCTGATGTTTCCGGTAGGTTCTGTAGCTACAAGACAAAGGCAGTTGACGACACCTGGCTAGAGCCATGGATTTATGGAGAAGAGACACTAATAGGATGTGTCATGGGATTGCCACAGCCTGCTGCGACCCACCGCAGGGTGCAGGGCCTCCAAATGAATCAAGGGAACTGGCACAGCTCTGAAATAGCTCAGTAGAAAAAGCACAGCAAGAGATGAAGAGCACCAACGGACAACAAAATAGAACCACTCACGAGCTGCTGTCTTACAAAGTGCTTTCACATGTGTCACTTATTTCTGGAACTTGCCGTTGGTTCCCGAAGCAGTGAGGAGAGGGGCCAGCTAGAGGAATTTGCCAGAATCAGTTCTAAGTAGTACACAGACAGGCGGTGCATGGTGGGCCTGCAAACTTTCCTCTTTCAGTGTGTGTGCGTGCGTGTGTATGTGTGTACGTGTGAGTGTGCGTGTGTGAGTGTATGTGCGTGTGTATGTGTGTGTGTGTGCATGTGTGTGCGTGCATGTGCGCGCGCACACGTGTGTATGCGCGTGCACGCGTGTGTGCGTGTGTGCATGCACACACACATGAGCTAGTGGTGGGCTTGAACTCAGCCTTTTCCTTAGGGCTGGTGTTCTACCACTTGAGGCACATCTCTACTTCTGACTTTTTGCCGGTTAATGGAGATAAGCATCTCATGGATTTGTCTGCCTGGGCTGGCTTTGAACCTCCATCCTGGCTTCATACACTAGAAAGTTAATACCAGGTTTTTGCATGCAGCAAGGATTCTTGACAGTCTTATGGAAGGGACGTTTCTAGAAAGAACTCACAGGCAGGGTGCAGGATCAGAGACTCCGGGGGCCGGGGTCGGGGATGAATCTGCCCGGAGGCCAGTCTTGCCTTTGACTTCCTGTGCTCACGAGGTGCTGTGTGTTCCACTGGCTGTGCCTGAGCCTGGCCCTGGGCTGTGCTGGCGGAGGGCACTGAGCACTGGACCCGCCCGCATCCACGCCACAGTCAGGCCCTGCTGGCCTGGGGAGCTGGTCTGCCACTGACCACGTCACCCGGGGCCGGAGCCGGGAGCACTTTTCCTAACGGATCAGGGCACTGGTGCAGGTGCCTGGCAGGTCTGCGGTGCTCCGGGCCCGCTGGCCAGGCGGGGGGTGGGGTCCTGGTGGACAATGCATGCCCAGGATGGCGTGTTCCCACGGCCACCCCCGCACGCCACCTCCCAGGCTGCTTTCAGCCTCCAGGTGTTTACGACCTGCTGTCCAGCCAGGCCCTGTCCATCACCAATTAGTAACCAGGCAACAGAGGCTTCTCAGGCTGCAGCTGCCCGTTCACCAACAAAAGGAAAGAGGTTGGCCGGGGAACATCACCCCGGAAACGGCTTAATTTTTAACCCCGAGGCTCGGAACCTTCTGTTCCGTCGCACGCCCTTCCTGGACTCCAGCTGCACAGGGCTTGGTCACTATGGAGAGCAGGAAGAGCTATGTGGGCCTGCTGGGGACTTTCCGGTCTCCTGGCTGGCTTCGGGGGCAGGCGGCGCTGACCTGAGTGGTAGGGAGCCAGGCCGGGCAGTGTGAAGGGCTGTCGCCTCTGGTCTGGGCACACTCCACCCTTGGTCGGGTCAGTGACCCAGGGGAGCCGCTGTGAGGCCCAGGCGGTGCCTGCTCCGTCCATCCCCCCCCCACTGAGGGCCAGGCGGTGCCTGCTCCGTCCATCCCCCCCCCCCCCCCCGACACTGCCGTGTGGTTAAGGTTCACAGGGGAGGAACGATCCGATGGCAGAGTAAATAAAGGAATGAGTGAGGCCGGTCAAAGTGGAGCGTGTTCCTCTTTCCAGTTGTGTCTCGCTGATGTCATAACTCGAAGGTGGCTTGCTGGAAACTTAGTTTACATTTTCAACATGGAAACGTCAAAGCTGTTCCTGTGACTGGGAGAGGAAAACCGTCGTCTCCGAAGGGTGGTGTCTAACCCTTCCCTCTGTTCTTTCTCCTCCTCCCTCCTTTCACCCCTCTCGCCCTCCTTCCCCTCTAGATGGACTTACTGTTGTACAGTTAGACATAAAACCATCTTGTCTTCATGCTTTTCATGTGCGAAGTCTTGGTTTGCTTTGCGTTGCTGGAGTCCTGAGTTTGTGGTGAGCGGCTGGAGTTGGGTTCGTGGTGGTCACATGAGCGGCTGGAGTTGGGTTCGTGGTGAGGCACATGGCAGGCCTGCGAAGAGGCCTCTGGGTTCATTAGTGGCAGGAAGCCTGGCAGGCAGCAGCATGGATGGTCACCGAGCTCTCTGTAGTGGACAAACTGGGCAGGGGAGGGGGTGGTCAGGTTGTGAGGGGCAGAGGGGAAGGGGGAGGGGAGGGGCGGCCAGGCGGTGAGGGGCAGAGGGGAGGGGAGGGGCGGCCAGGTGGTGAGGGGCAGAGGGGAGGGGAGGGGCGGCCAGGCGGTGAGGGGCACACAGCACTCTGCCCCCCTTCCCTGCCCCCCACCTGTGGCATGCTGCCCGCCGGGCAGCATATAATACAGCCTGGCCTGTAATAAGGAAGGCCAGCAGAGCTCCCCACTTTGGCGCCCCTCGAACAGGAGCCCAGGGCAGAGGGAGGGGAAGACCGGATACTTTCTGCTTTTATCCATTTTTAAAAAGGGCAATTAGCAAGCATGACATTTCCCTCTGGCTCTCTCGGAAGGGCCGCGTGAGATAAGACAGCTCGGGGAGGGGGGGGGAGGGGAGGACCAGGGCCAGGAGGCCCGCACGAATGTTCTGCTGCTCGCTTGGTGGCAGGGGGCATTGCTAGGTGTCCCAGGCTGGCCTCAGGCTCACATCCTCCAGCCTCAGCCTCCTGAGGGCTGGATTACAGGCGTGGCTACCACTCTGGACCAGCACAAAGACAGCACATCCCTTGGTAGTCATGACTGACAGGCCGTCATCCACTCTGCCCAGGGAGGATGCGCTGAGCCTC
Organism: Dipodomys spectabilis; assembly: GCF_019054845.1. NCBI lineage: Eukaryota > Metazoa > Chordata > Mammalia > Rodentia > Heteromyidae > Dipodomys > Dipodomys spectabilis. Next base: position 51,848 of record NW_024871389.1, on the reverse strand, counting down.
TTCCACAGCTCCCCTTCCCTCACACCTCGGAACTCTGAAAGACCAACGGCGGCCACAGCCCCTCACCCTCAGACCCTGGGCCCAGACCACAAAGCATGGCCTGCCAGACCAAGGTCCGTCTTGTCCCTCCGGCTAGGTGAGTGCCTGCATCCCCTGCCACCCCTGGGGTCAGAGGCCAGCGCTCGGTGTCTGCTTGTGGCTGTTTGTGACGGTCAGTGCCATACAAGTTGGAACGGTGTAAATATTTCTTTTGCACAACGAATATGACTGTGTTTTTCTTCCTCCCTCTCCCTCCATGTGCCCCTCTTGAGCCCTCACCCAGAACAGTCTGCTTCCTGATATTCATCTTGTTCAGTGGTCTGTTAGTAGTCCAGAGAAGTTACACCTTCGGACGCCTCCCCAAGCATGGCGTCCTTTAGTTAATGTGTGTGTGTGTGTGTGTGTAGAACCCTGTGTGTTATCATGTGTGTTTGCATTTTAGATCTGACTTCAACATCTGAGAGAAAGCACACACCACGTATCTGAGAATGATTGACTTCACTTAATGTAACTTTTTTCTCAATCTGTCCATTTCCTTGCAAAGGGCATAATGTAAATCTTTCTTTCTTTCTTTCTTTCTGTCCAGTAGTGTGGCCTGAACTTGGCCTGGGTGCTGTCCCTCAGCTCTTCAGCGCTAGGCTAGCGCTCTACCACTTGAGCCACAGCACCACTTCCAGCTTTTTTTTCTGTTTATGTGGTGCTGAGGAATCGAACCCAGGGCCTCATGCATGCAAGGCAAGCGCTCTACCACTGAGCCACCTTCCCAGCCCCATAATGTAAATATTTCTTAAAGAAGGAAATAACTGTCTGAAGCATTCGGTGGCCAGAGGCAGCAGGAGGGTTTAATGAAAGGAGGCTTCTTCAGCCTCTCTCTTTGATATCCCACTCACTTAAAAGAAGATCACCAACATTTTGAGAGTCTAGTAGTGGCTCAATTAAACGTCTAATAGCTGAATGTGCACCTCTGAAGCGTTGTTTCTCAGAGAGGGTCAGGCTGTCCTGTCTTCTTCTGTCAAGTCTCAAGATGGTTGAGCAGGAACTACTGATTGGGTCTGCACACGGAGCCGGAGGAGTTGGGGGATGCTGGAGCTAAGCCTTCTGTGTGTACTGGAAGATGATTGCATTACAGAGCTCACAAACCGGTCTGCAGCTGGGCATAAATGAGGTCTTGGAGCTCAGTACATGGTCACAGCTAACTTGATTAAGGCATCCAGTTAGAAGCCAGGCCGGGCAGTAAATTAATTTTTAATCCATGGATGTGGCTCACTTTTGAGTGTGGTCAATGAACCTCCACCCGGAGGCTGCCAGTAAAGAAGATAAGAAGTCGATCCTCCTGCTCTCAGCCTGCCGCCTCCTCCAGCTCCACCACATGCTCTGCACCAGACTGGGCCTGGCCAGTGGTGTGGTTGGTCTGCCTAGTTTCACTCAGGTGGGACCGTGGGTCCCTGTCTTGATGACCGCTGGCGTCCTCCTAGCTGGCTGACCAACACGGAGAACCGTGGCCGCGAGAGTGGCCAGGTCCTGATTCCTCTCTGAAGCCCACAGCCTGCCCACCCAAGGGTCCACTCCAGCCTGTGGAACAGGGCTGGAAGGGAGGGACGCTGCCTCTCCAGGCAGTGTCCGGCCGACGGGTGTCCAGGAGCGGCCGGCAGACGCCCAGGTCTTTGCATAATGAACTCTGGTTTATAAGTTTAAGGACTGTCTCAGCGTCTTCAAATTGGACATGATCCTGCTTCTACTTAAAAACAGAACATAGTTGGTTAAACAAGGAACTGCTTGGAAAGTGTTGTCCAGTGCCGATGCCCCTGAAGCCCTGGCCTGGTTGCTGGACAGGTGTCCGGCCCTGTCCTCCCAGTGAAGTGTTTGCTGGAGCTCCTGACTGGTTGGCCCACACTTGTCACTGGGCACCGGGAGCTCTGGGTGTGGACTGCGCTCTGGTCAGGAGCTCTGGGTGTGGACCGTGTGCTCTGGTCAGGAGCTCTGGGTGTGGACTGCGCTCTGGTCAGGAGCCCTGGGTGTGGGCCGTGCGCTCTGGTCAGGAGCTCTGGATGTGGACCGTGCGCTCTGGTCAGGAGCCCTGGGTGTGGACTGCGCTCTGGTCAGGAGCTCTGGGTGTGGACTGCGCTCTGGTCAGGAGCTCTGGGTGTGGACCGCGCTCTGGTCAGGAGCCCTGGTTGTGGGCCGTGCGCTCTGGTCAGGAGCCCTGGGTGTGGACCACGCTCTGGTCAGGAGCTCTGGGTGTGGACCGTGTGCTCTGGTCAGGAGCCCTGGGTGTGGACCGTGGGCTCTGGTCAGGAGCTCTGGATGTGGACCGTGCGCTCTGGTCAGGAGCCCTGGGTGTGGACCATGCGCTCTGGTCAGGAGCCCTGGGTGTGGACCACGCTCTGGTCAGGAGCTCTGGGTGTGGACCGTGTGCTCTGGTCAGGAGCCCTAGGTGTGGACCGTGGGCTCTGGTCAGGAGCTCTGGGTGTGGACCGTGTGCTCTGGTCAGGAGCCCTGGGTGTGGACCGTGGGCTCTGGTCAGGAGCTCTGGGTGTGGACCGTGCGCTCTGGTCAGGAGCTCTGGGTGTGGACCGTGTGCTCTGGTCAGGAGCCCTGGGTGTGGACCGTGGGCTCTGGTCAGGAGCTCTGGGTGTGGACCGTGGGCTCTGGTCAGGAGCTCTGGGTGTGGACCGTGGGCTCTGGTCAGGAGCCCTGGGTGTGGACCGTGCGTGCGCTCTAGTCAGGAGCTCTGGGTGTGGACCGTGTGCTCTGGTCAGGAGCTCTGGGTGTGGACCGTGTGCTCTGGTCAGGAGCCCTGGGTGTGGACTGTGTGCTCTGGTCAGGAGCTCTGGGTGTGGACCACGCTCTGGTCAGGAGCTCTGGGTGTGGACCACGCTCTGGTCAGGAGCTCTGGGTGTGGACCGTGTGCTCTGGTCAGGAGCTCTGGGTGTGGACTGCGCTCTGGTCAGGAGCTCTGGGTGTGGACCATGCGCTCTGGTCAGGAGCCCTGGGTGTGGACTGCGCTCTGGTCAGGAGCTCTGGGTGTGGACCGCCCTCTGGTCAGGAGCCCTGGGTGTGGACTGTGCGCTCTGGTCAAGAGCCCTGGGTGTGGACCATGCGCTCTGGTCAGGAGCTCTGGGTGTGGACCGTGCGCTCTGGTCAGGAGCTCTGGGTGTGGACCGTGGGCTCTGGTCAGGAGCTCTGGGTGTGGACCGCGCTCTGGTCAGGAGCTCTGGGTGTGGACCGTGTGCTCTGGTCAGGAGCTCTGGGTGTGGACCGTGCGCTCTGGTCAGGAGCCCTGGGTGTGGACCACGCTCTGGTCAGGAGCTCTGGGTGTGGACCGTGTGCTCTGGTCAGGAGCTCTAGGTGTGGACCGTGGGCTCTGGTCAGGAGCTCTGGGTATGGACCGTGTGCTCTGGTCAGGAGCCCTGGGTGTGGACCGTGGGCTCTGGTCAGGAGCTCTGGGTGTGGACCGCCCTCTGGTCAGGAGCCCTGGGTGTGGACCGTGCGCTCTGGTCAAGAGCCCTGGGTGTGGACCATGCGCTCTGGTCAGGAGCTCTGGGTGTGGACCGTGGGCTCTGGTCAGGAGCTCTGGGTGTGGACCGTGGGCTCTGGTCAGGAGCTCTGGGTGTGGACCGCGCTCTGGTCAGGAGCTCTGGGTGTGGACCGTGGGCTCTGGTCAGGAGCTCTGGGTGTGGACTGCGCTCTGGTCAGGAGCCCTGGGTGTGGACTGCACTCTGGTCAGGAGCTCTGGGTGTGGACCGCCCTCTGGTCAGGAGCCCTGGGTGTGGACCGTGCGCTCTGGTCAAGAGCCCTGGGTGTGGACCATGCGCTCTGGTCAGGAGCTCTGGGTGTGGACCGTGGGCTCTGGTCAGGAGCTCTGGGTGTGGACCGTGGGCTCTGGTCAGGAGCTCTGGGTGTGGACCGCGCTCTGGTCAGGAGCCCTGGGTGTGGACCGTGCGCTCTGGTCAGGAGCTCTGGGTGTGGACCGTGGGCTCTGGTCAGGAGCTCTGGGTGTGGACCGAGCTCTGGGTGTGGACTGCGCTCTGGTCAGGAGCCCTGGGTGTGGACCGTGTGCTCTGGTCAGGAGCTCTGGGTATGGACTGAGCTCTGGGTGTGGACTGCGCTCTGGTCAGGAGCTCTGGGTGTGGACCGTGCTCATCGGGAGCCAGGGGTGCAGGTAGTACCTGCCAGCCTGGCCTTGGGGACGTTGCTTTCGTGGAGTCCGTTCTAGACTCTGCTTCTTGTGCTCAGTGCTGGGATCAAATCCAGGGACTTGTGTGTGCCGGGCAAGTGCTGTGCCACCGAGACACAGCCCCGGCCCTTGGTTTTCTGAGACAGGGTTTCGCTCTGTGTCCTGGGCTGGCTTCAAACTCGAGATCCTCCTATCCCAGCCTCCGCAGGGCTGGGTTCTTGGTTGGAGTTACTATGGCTCCTTGGCGGAAGCACTGGGTTCTAGGGAAGGGGCTACGGCAGATGCTCAGAAAGCAGGGGGCATCCAGGTACCAATTGTGTATCTCTGCGCTGGAGAATCACGCTAACATCCACACTGCGTGCACGCGCGCGTGTGTGTGTGTGCGCGTGTGTGTGTGTGTGCGCGCGTGTGTATGTGTGTGAGTGTGTGTGTGAGTGTGTGTGTGTGTGAGTGTGTGTGTGAGTGTGTGTGAGTGTGTGCGAGTGTGTGTGTGCGTGTGTGTGTGCGTGTGTGTGTGTGCTCGTGTGCGTGTGTGTGTGTGCGTGTGTGTGTGTGTGTGAGTGTGTGTGTGAGTATGTGTGTGCGTGCGTGTGTGTGTGTGCGTGCGCGCGTGTGTGTGTGCGTGTGTGTGTGTGTGTGTGAGTGTGTGTGCGTGTGTGTGTGTGAGTGTGTGTGTGTGCGTGTGTGTGTGTGAGTGTGTGTGGTGTGTGTGTGTGAGTGTGAGTGTGTGTGTGTGCGTGTGTGAGTGTGTGTGTGTGAGTGTGTGAGTGTGTGTGTGTATGTGTGTGTGTGAGTGTGTGTGTGTGTGAGTGTGTGTGAGAGTGTGTGTGTGTGAGTGTGTGCGTGTGTGTGTGTGCGTGTGTGTGTGCGTGTGTGTGTGTGCGTGTGTGTGTGAGTGTGAGTGTGCGTGTGTGTGTGTGTGAGTCCTGTTCTGAAGCGTTGTTGCACCTTACTTGTGAGACTCCAGCTTGGTGGCTCTCTCCCGTCCCTCCCCCGTCCCCCATCCCTCCCCCGCGGTCCCCCCTCCCCGTCCCCTCCGGTTGAAGAATGTACACATCTGTCTCCCACACAGAGCTCTCTGCCATTGCAAAGGCAGTGGTAGCTGTTAATTATTCAAGGCAATTGGAAACGTTTGTTAAAAGATGAAATTTGAATAGACTGAGTTTAGTGACGGTTTGGGAGTCCTGGCCTGTTCTCCCGAGGGAGGCCGGTCCAGAGTCCCGTCGGTGGCCTTGGGGGACAGCCCTCGGTGCTGGACTCCCTGGGGTCACAGCCAGGGAGCCGCAGCCCCTGCGTCGGGTCACAGCCAACTGCACCAAGGGGTGAGCCACGCAGGGGCGGCACGGGGGGGCTGAGGAGGGGCGAGACCCATGGGCTCTGCCCTGGGGGGCCCAGTACTCCTGTGTGTGTGTGTGTGTGTGTGTGTGTGTGTGTGCGCATGCACACACATGGGTGCAGTCCTGGGCTGATCAGGGCTTGAACTTGAGCTTTTCTGCACAAGGCAGAAGCCCAGGCCCACGTCAGAGGGGTCGCGCCGGGTGTGTGGAGCCGGGCTGGTGGGTTTTCACGGACGGCCCTGCACTGTGCATGGGGAGACACCTGAGGCAGAGCTGGTCCGACTCCTGCAGCCCCGAGTGGTGAGGTGGGGCTTCCAGGGCGGCGGATGGAGGATGGGCTGCCCGACTGGGGCTGGTGAGTCGCTGGCTCTGGTTGAGTTCCCCAGCCCGGCACCTGCTGTGAAGGAGGATCTTTGTTTACTGGAAAGGGGAGGATATAGCATGCCTCCATGAATACTTTGTGTGAGGACCTAAAGTCAGAGTTGCCAGGTGTGTGTGTGGGGGGGGGAGGGGGGGAGGTGGGGGGGGATGGGGAGGTTGGGGGGGTGGGGGTGGGGAGAGGTGGGGGGTGGGGAGGGGGACTCACACCTGTTATCCCAGCTACTGAGGAGGCTGAGACCTGAGGATTCTGGTTCAGAGCCCAGGCAGGAAAAGTCTGTGAGACTCTTATTTCAAATTAACCGGCAAAGAGCCAGAAGTGGAACTGGGGCTCAAGTGCTAGAGTGCCAAACGCCCACCTTAAGTGAAAAAGCTCAGAAACGGTGCCCAGGCCCTGAGTTCAAGTCGCCCCTGCCCCCAAGCCTGTGTGTTCACCAGCATGTGTGTGTCTGAGCAAGTCTTTTGATTAAGGGGTCGGGTTGCCTTGCTGGGTGAGCTGGTCTTCATCTGGTGTGGGGGTTGGGTAACTCCGTCTGAAGGTGAGGTGTCTGGACGCAGGTGTTTTGATCTCCCAGTCTCTGATTAGCCGGTCGGGTCTGATCTCTCACTATCTGATCTCTTTGTTCCTGCCCTCAGAGAGGGCAGACAATCTCGCCATCTCCCTCTGGGCTTTGCACAAAAGCCCAGAGGAAATGAATTTCAGGAGGAAATCCTGCCTCCAGCAAATCCCCGAGATTCCAGGTAATGGATAAGAATTTTAATCTCTCTGGGAGTGGGGCTCGTAAGGCCTGTGGCGTCTCCTGTGGTCGCCACAGAGTCTGGCAGGCCTCTCCTTCCGTCAAGTCTGCCCTTCCTTTCTGGGCCTCGGCTCGGCCCGCTGCCCTCCTCGCAGTGTGGGCTGTCTGGGTGCAGGTCTTTGCCCCCAGGTCCCCGCCTGCCCCTGTGGTGGGCACCTGTCCCAGCAGTCTCGCTCCCAGTGTGACTCGATCAGGACTCGGGGCCTGCGGCGCGCACATACGACTCATTTAGGACTCGGGGCTCCGTGTGTGGCCTGTGGTGCGCACATATGTCTCTTGGCTCCTTGGCAGTCGCTGCTGCTTCTAGCAGCTTGTGCTAAGGAGTTCCCGCCGTCCCCGCCGCCCGCCCGCCAGGGCCGGTCCGCCTCTCCTGCTTCCCACACCTGCCGCCTGGCTCCAGAGTCTGGTTTCTTGGGTGACTGCTTTGGCCCAGCGTGCCCAAGTGTGTGCATGTGAGCACTCTGCCCTGCTGGAGCTGGAGGGGGTCCGCGGCCCAGAGCTGCTCAGCACCTGGACGCCATGCGATGCCCCGGAGCTGGGACAGCCCCGGGGCTGGACCACCTGCTGAGACCACACATTCACAGGGTACCCCAGCTTCCGGCCCCACTGTTTCCCCACAGTTCCTGAGCCAGGTCCGCAGGCATAGAACTCTGCCTTGCCTTTGCCCACTGGCCTGCCAGCGGTCAGCTCGGCCACGCCCAGCCACACCAGAGCATCTGTCAGAGGTGTGGTGTCAGACTGTGCTGGACACAAGGGAGCAGCCCAGAGGGGGCATTGAAAGCCATGGGAAGCTGCTCAGACCGCCTGTCTGCTCCATGGTGGGCATGCGGCTGGACTGCTGCCGCCAGCGGGCTGGCCGCTGGGACGGCGACCTCAGCCCCACCCTGCGCTTCCTGGCTCTGGCAGACCACACCTGGCCTCTTGGAAGCCTGGAGCTGCCCCCAGCCCACCCCCCAGGGCTGGGGAGGGGAAGGGCAGGTTCTGAGCGGTCAGCCATGTGGTGGTGTGACCGGGGACACGCGGTGTAGGAAAGGTGTGTTCGCAGTGGATGGAAGCACCACGGTTTCAGCAGGAAAAGCCGCAGGCTGTGGCTAGTGAGGCAGCGGCTGGGCGGTCTCTCCCTGACCCGGACGGCCAGCACCTTCCTTTCTTGGGTGATGCTGAGGGGGCCGAGAGTTGAGCAGCTCGACTCAGGATCTGCTCTTCCAATGAAGCTGTCTGCCCAAACGGAGGGTCCAGCCCTGGGGGGAGGCCTGTGCTTGCCTGCCTCCCTCCCCCGCTGTGGTCCCGCAGGCCCTGCCGGCCCTGCTCCACCTCCCGGGCCCTCGGTCTGGGCCTGGCTCATGCACCCCAGGAGCTGGGCGCTGACTGGCGGCTGTCCTGGTCCCGGAGGAGGAGAGCCAGCCCTCCAGCTCAGGGAGGAGGATCTGCCCTGCCCAGCAGCTGTGTGTGTTTGCAGTGACAGAGGTGTCTTTGTCGGTGATCGCAAAATATTATGATCCCAGATGTCCACACGGATCACAACTGGAAGTGTTTGTTTTCTGACTTTGCCGGGGTGTTGATGTTCCTGCGTGCTCAGTTACTCTCCCGGAGACAATGCGGGAGGCCTGGCTGGACTCGGTCAGCTGGAAACGCACTCCAGCACCACAGGGTGCTGGCCTTGCTGTGTTCCTTTGTCTCTTCCCCGGGACTGGAGCCGGCAGGATGGATGGCACTGGGCAGCCGGGGCCTGTGCCTACCATCTGTGCCATGTGTTTATGTGGCCCTATGGCTGGCAGATGGGGAAACTGAGCCCCGGGAGGCTTAACCCACTGGAAGCCAGCTCCCAGGGTTCCATCAGTGGTGCGGTGTTAGGAACAGCGGCCAGGTCCCCGGGGGAGCTGAGCGGTGTGCCCTCGCTCTCCCAGGGGAGTTGTGGCTGCTGCCTGCACCTCACAGTGAATGGCTCCCCAGTCAGTGGCCTCGAAGGACACTGGCCACTTGGTCCGGCGGGCTGGGGTTCGGCACAGCTCGGCAGGGGTTGTGGTCCTGGGTCTGCCGTGGTGTGGAGGCCCACTGTTCTCCGGGGCTCTGAGTGTCTGATGGAGGCTCTTCCTAGTGGAGCCCGGCCTCCGGCTGGCTCCCCTGGGGGGCTGTGTGAGGGGGTGTCCGCCCACTGCAGCCCCGGAGAGTACAGAGGGGGTTCCATTGCAGAAGGCGGCTCAGGCTGCTGCTTCTTGTCCCAGTCCTGGGGCTGGAAGTGTGGGGCCAGGTCCCTGCGGGTGGCTCCTGCTGGGGTTCCGAGGGGCTGTGCCCAGCGGCGTACTGGCCCCCTGGGGCTGTGGCGTGGCAGACGTGTCCCTGTGGCCTTCACCTCCTCTCGATGCCCGCCAGGCTCGTGGCGCAGGTGCACGCCCCTCCAGCGTGGCCTCATCTTGAACAGGGACAGCTGCGGTGGCCCCTCTGGGTCCCGCAGCTCGGGGTGGGGGCGATCCGTGGCACAGGGCGCCTGGCTGCACCACCCTTCTGCGTGGCTCCTTCTTCAACTCTGGAGCCCACGGAGGGGCCATCTGTCCACACGCAGCCCTGAGCGCTCCTGCCTCCCAGCCCCACCGTGTGTCAGAGACAAACGATGAGATACAAGCTATGCAAGCAGCTAGCGTGGGCCTGGGGTCTCGGGGTCCTGGGCTGCCCTGGTCCACCCAGGCAGGCCTCCGGGAGGATTGACCTCCACTGAGCACCCCTTTGCTGTTCACAAAGCTCTAGCCAGTGTGGCACACATCCTACGCGTGTGTCAGTGTGATCGAGAGGAAGACAACAGAAAAGCTCACGTTTAAAAACAGGTGGGCTCACAGCCCAGGACCCCACAGCCCATGTGACCCCCGTTCAGAATGTCACCCGGAGCAGCGCATTCAGACTCTCCTCCCTCCCAAAGGACAGGCAGGGGCGGGCGCACCTGCTGGGCTGCGCGGTCGCCATGACAACTGTGGGGTTCCTGCGGGCGGGCAGACGTGGAGGCCAGGCCGCTTCTGGCTCCGGAGAACACATGGCCCCGGGCGCCTGCACAGTGGTCCTTCATGACCAGTGCTTCCCGCAGAACCAGACGCCGAAGCTGTGCTCAAGCTCTCTCCATCACCTCTGCGGCTTCACGCCACCAGCTTCTGCACGAGCTGTTTACACAGAAATCTTTCCAAGGTCAAGGTTGTAAAAACACCATGATCACATCCTGCTGTGCGTCAGTGAGCTCCTGAATAGCTACCTCTCCAGATGGGTCTTATTTTTAGATTATAAGACTTTTACGATTTTGTTTCCCCCCTCCCCGGGAAGTAGATGTGCATGTGTTAGTACCGCGGCGTGGATTCTCTGTCCTCACAAGAACGTGCGTGTGTTTACGGCCCCTGGAGATCATGAAGTGTGAGAAGCCTCGGAGGCTCAGCCACCGACACCGAAGGGCCCTGGTGTCTGGGCCCTGGTGTCTGGGCCCGTGTGTGGCTCTGCTGCATGGCCCGAGGCTGTGGCTGGTGGCCAGCATGCACTCCTGTTTCCCTGTCAGGCCTTCGCCACGACTCCCAGTGGTCTCAGTAGGATGAAAGTTCCGACCTATGGATGAAGAGCTGCCATTCTTGCCCCTAGCTGTTCTCTTCATTTTCCCGAATCCTGCCACCTGTCCTGGGGCTCTTCCTCCTCTTCCAGGCTGCTTTGCTTCCTGACCCCTACCCAGGTCCGGGGCCCTGTGTGGGGGTCCTCCCAGGTGCAGTGTCCGCCTTCGGCGTCGGGCCCGGGATAGGACGGTGCAGTCCACTGCTTCAGCCATGTTGGAAGAGGATCCAGGGGTACTCACTGGACAGGTTCTTCTCCTGGATGCTGAGCTACAAGCGAAAGGCCTGCCTGGGGTCTTTCTCTCTGCCCCCCCGCCCCTCTCTTCTCTGCTCCTCTCCTTGGTGTGTTAGGCATCTCTCAGCGCCTTAGACCACTGAGATCAAGATATAGGTGGTAGTCTTTGGCTCCACACAGGGGCTGAGATTTCTGGAGAGAGAGAGGGTCAGGCTAGGCCCAGCCGCTCACTGGTGTGGACAGGCAGCAGAGGTCTGGCCGTGGGTCCGGGCCATGACCCGGTACGGGGACCAGATGCAGCACAGTGTCGCCGCCTGGCTCTTGACTGTGTATTTGTCTCAAGAACATACTTTGGAGAAGCATGTTTGGCAGGACAAGATTCAAGTGTCTCATATCCCATGAGCAAAATATGTCAGAATCAGACGCAATTTATGTTCTGATCTATAGTTGAGTGCTCCAAGTGGCTGAGATTACAGGCATGTGCCTGTAAGCTGCCTGGCCCTGGAATTAAACAAGCCAGAAAGAAGACCGCCCTGGGGCTCGTGCTGGGCTCTGAAAGCAGCGGTGGAAAGCTTGGTTTGCACAAAGCCTGCTGTGATCGCAGGAGGAGCCGGCCAGAGTCTGCCAGCCGAGTGGTGGCGTGCCCGCCCGGCCTCTGTCCCTGAGTGGCGGTGTGCCCGTCCGGCCTCTGTCCCTGAGCAGTGCCCGTCCGGCCTCTGTCCCTGAGCGGTGGGCGTCCAGCCTCTGTCCCTGAGCGGTGGCATGCCTGCCCGGCCTCTGTCCCTGAGCGGTGCCTGCCCAGCCTCTGTCCCTGAGTGGCAGAGTGCCCGCCTGGCCTCTGTCCCTGAGCGGTGGCACCTGGCCTCTGTCCCTGAGCGGTGCCCACCTGGCCTCTGTCCCTGAGCGGTGGCACCTGGCCTCTGTCCCTGAGCGGTGGCACCTGGCCTCTCTCCCTGAGCAGTGGCGTGCCTGCCTGGCCTCTGTCCCTGAGTGGCGGCGTGCCTGGCCTCTGTCCCTGAGCCCGGCCTCTGTCCCTGAGCGGTGCCCGTCCGGCCTCTGTCCCTGAGCGGCAGCGTGCCTGGCCTCTGTCCCTGAGTGGTACCCGCCCGGCCTCTGTCCCTGAGTGGTACCTGCCTGGCCTCTGTCCCTGAGTGGTACCTGCCCGGCCTCTGTCCCTGAGCGGCAGTGTGCCTGGCCTCTGTCCCTGAGCCCAGCCTCTGTCCCTGAGCGGCGGCGTGCCTGGCCTCTGTCCCTGAGCCCGGCCTCTGTCCCTGAGCGGCGGTGTCGATGTCACTCTGTGGCACAGTATTGCTCCCAGTGGTGAGTGTTTCAGCTCCGCGGCCAGCGATGCCTGTGGTAAAGCTCGTTGGAGGAGGCCTCTCCCCCGGTGAGGGAGCCTTGAGCCCAAAGTGATCCCAGAGCACGGGAGTCAGCGCTGCGGTCAGGCAGCGCTTGTGCTTGGTGCTGGCTGCAGAGAGGCACCTGTGACATTCTTTACCCGTGCGTCTCCTGCTTGCTATGCTGAGCAGAGAGAGAGGTCTCCAAAAGTCGCAGTCCTGGCCAAGAGAAAGCAGGTGCCATGAGCAGGAGGGGCAGGATCTGGAGGGGGCGGGCAGGTCCTCTGCTCTGGACACTGCCCATCCTGGAACGAAGCCTCTGGTCTCCCAAGCGGACCAGGAGGGCCCCAGGGGACTGACTGTGTGGCTGCGCCTCCCTCTTCAGTGTCTCTGAGACCATCGCTGCAAAGGAAGACCATGAGGAAGCACAGACCCAGCGTGGCCAAAGCTGACCACTTTCCTCCAAAACCTCGTGCGGCATTTCCTTCTGTTTTTGTTATTTTGGTGCCAGGATGAGGGCTCGAACTCAGCGCCTCACGCACTCTTTCTACCACTTGAGCTGCACCTCCACTTCTGGTGGTTCCCTGGAGAGAAGAGTCTCGCGGCTTTGCCTGCCGGGCTGGCGTTGAACAGTGACCCTCAGATCTCAGCCTCTTGAGTAGCTGGGATTCCAGGCGTGAGCTACAGGTGCTCACTTTTAAATTTCCCGTTTTTTAAAGTTGGCACTCACATAGGTCTGACCTGCACCGGCTGGAGTCGCGGAAGGAACGCCGGGAAGAAGGCATGGGAAGGGGGAGGGGGAGGGCGGGAGGGGGAGGGGAGAAGGCGGGTGGAGCTCTTGAGGGGTTTGTGCCACTTCTAAACCGCGCTGTAAGTGTTCTCTTGAGAAAGCAAATGCTTTTTAAGCAGTCACTTAACTATCTCCTGGCGTTGTTACCTGTGGCGGCCCCCAGGGCCCCTCCTCGGAGTATGGAAGTTAATGGATGCGGCTTTCCTGTCCGCGCTCCTGCCAGCAGCCCCGCTCCAACAGGCAAAAGGCCTGTCCCTGGAGTTTCCGGCTGTACGATTTCTAATGTTTTGCTCCCTTTCCCTTTGCAGTCATTATTCTGCCTTGCTCTAGAAGTAGTTTTATTCCTGGGGCCCTTTGGGGGAGTCAGGTGTGGTTTATAAACCACCATGCACTGTGCGGTGCGCTCCTGGGGGTGAGGCCACACGGGGCCCCGGATACGAGTGCACAGAACACAGCGTCTCCTCAGACAGGGGAGGGGGGTCTCAGGGGGGAGGTCGAGGCAGGGGTGCTGGGGGAGGGACTCAGGTTTGTCCCTCTTCCATCAAGCACTTCTGACTCTTTGCCAGAGGGCTGAGTGGCAGTTTTAAAACCTAGACTCACGACTCACGTAGCCTGTGAGGAATGCGTCACCGTGGGTGCCCGCCAGCAGCCGGGGCTCCCACGGAGGTGTGTGATCACCTCCACGTTCCAGCCCAGAAGGCCGGCCAGGCGCCAAGCCTTCCTCCCCCTCCTCCCTCTCCTCTCCCTCCCCTCCTTCTCCCCCTCCTCCCCCTCCCCCCTCCCCCTCCTCCCCTCCTCCCCCTCCCCTCCTTCTCCCTCTCCTCCCTCTCCTCCTCCTCCCTCCCCTCCCCCTCCTCCTCCCATCACCGTGTCCCCATGGATGAGCCTGCTTTGAAGGTTTGATCTGAGGGTTTGCACACTTGGCTCGTGGCCCGGCCTCATTGGCTCCGCAGTGTATTTCTGAGGCTCTGTCCTTCTGTCCTTCTGTCCTTCTTCATGTGGAGCACTGTTCTGTCCCGTGGCTTTGGCCCTGCTTGGCTCAGGCCCTGACAGCACTGGGTTGTTTTCACGTTCTGAGGTTAGGGATGGTTCGGTGGCGTCGGGAGTTTTGGGGCTCCCCCGGTGGGCTGCTGCCTGGTTTCTCGAGGACCCACTGCCCCGCACCACACCGCACCCTTCAGCGCCCGGGCCTGTGGGCTGCTCCCACAGCCCCAATCCCTGTCAGCCCCAGTCCGGGTGGGAAGGGCTTGGGGGCAGCCTGCGGGCTGTCGGCCCAGCAGGGCGAGATGGATAGGGAGCGGCATCCGAGCTGCAGGGGAGCGTGGTTTCCCCTGGCGCCGGGCGGGTGGTGTTTGAGTCTGCTTCCTCTGCTAGCCGGTTAGAGACCTGCCCCCCAGCAGCAGGGTCTGCTTCCTCGGCTAGCCGGTTAGAGACCTGCCCCCCAGCAGCAGGGTCTGCTTCCTGCTAGCTGGTTAGAGACCTGCCCCCCAGCAGCAGGGTCTGCTTCCTGCTAGCTGGTTAGAGACCTGCCCCCCAGCAGCAGGGTCTGCTTCCTCCCTAGCCTGTTAGAGACCTGCCCCCCAGCAGCAGGGTCTGCTTCCTGCTAGCCGGTTAGAGACCTGCCCCCCAGCAGCAGGGTCTGCTTCCTCCCTAGCCGGTTAGAGACCTGCCCCCCAGCAGCAGGGTCTGCTTCCTCCCTAGCCGGTTAGAGACCTGCCCCCCAGCAGCAGGGTCTGCTTCCTCCCTAGCCGGTTAGAGACCTGCCCCCCAGCAGCAGGGTCTGCTTCCTCCCTAGCCGGTTAGAGACCTGCCCCCCAGCAGCAGGGTCTGCTTCCTCGGCTAGCCGGTTAGAGACCTGCCCCGCAGCAGTGCAGCGTGGTTGTCTACCCTGGCCGTACCACGTACTCAGGTTGCCTCTCTCAGTTTGCAGGGTGTTGACTGGGTTGTCTCTTAGAAGGGTTAAATGTGGTGAGAGTTAGGACTAGAACCCTCCCTAAACCCAGGCCTTTGCATCCACCTGGGGGACCGGGCATCGGGGTGGGCGGCTGCTCCTGAGTCAGGGTGTGGCAGAGAGCATCAGCACCCTGGACAGCCGCAAAGCTGGGGGGGCCTCCCCCCTCCCACACCCTTCCCTGCCTCTCCTCCAGCAGCTCCACCCATTTGGCCCCAGGTGCAGGCCGCTTCTGCCGTCTTTTTGGAACGGTTCCAGCTCTGACTTAAATGATCTTCGTTGTATGTTAATATAACTGACAATAATCACATCGCTTTATCAATAGTGGTCTTGTACTAGACTTTCATGCTAGAACGATGCGGTTTATATTTGAGCATAATGCGACTGCATATTTATAATTCATAAAGTAATTGCATGTGTCCAGAGATGAAGCTGGTTATAAAACTTTTACAGCTTTTCTCAACCCATAAAGCCCCCAAATGAATTCATAGATGGGAGAGAAACAAATGCGGGAAGCCAGTCCAGGCCAGTGTGAACGCGCTTCCTTCTGCGAGCAGGTCCTGCCTTGGGCCCCTTCCCCCTCCCCGCAACTCTGTGGTGTCCTCCGGCCCTCATTCTGCACGAAAGAATCACTGAGGCTGGGCTCTGGAATCGAGCACCGTGTGGTGCCTTCCCGAGGCTGGCACAGCAGCGCATGCAGACACACACGCACACATTGGAACTCAAGGCCAAGCGCTGAAGAGCAGTGGGATGTGTGCGCACCTCTGGAAGGAAAGGCATCCCGGAGATTTTCTTGGCTCTCGTGTGGTGCCTGGCACCCCCCGCCCCCCGCTCAGGGGCTCTGTGTCACCGTCCAGAGCCAGGCCTGGCACCTCCCTGTCCTCAGCCTGGAGCCCCAGGAAACGGCGGTGCTGCTGTCCGTGGAGAGACGGAGGGGAGGAAGGTGTGGAGCAGGGGCTGGCGTTGGAGGGGCTCACCTTGAGAACCGCCCTGCCTGGGCTCGAACCCGCGATGCCGGGGGTCGCAGACTGCCTGTGAGCCGGTCCTGCTGAGCAGCTTCCTCCCGTAGTCTCTGCTGTCTGCTGGCCCTAAGCCTTCTCACTTTGCAAGGCTTTAGACGGAAAAGATCAGAGGTGACACCTGTTTGCATGGCTCAGCAGTTGAAAGGTCGGCGGCCAGGCCGCCTGTGCCCCTGTGAGTCCCGGTCAGGAGGCTCAGGCAGGAAGGACGCTGTGCAGCCGCTCTTACCCCCGCCGCTCCTCACTGCGGTCCCGGCAGCCCGTGAGTCACCGCTCACTGCTCATCTCCAGGCTGTGGGCGTCTGTCACCAAACGTCAAGACCGGGCCCTGGCTGTGGCCAGCTGACCACCACGCCCACCCAGGCCAGGGGGCAGAGCGGGGCATGGGTGCAGGGGGCGGAGGAGAGGGGCTGAGCGCCGAGGCCCCGCGACTCCGACGAGTGTTAGCGTACCCCTCCTCCTGTGGGCTGTCCTTGTGGCCGCACCCACGCGATGGTCGTGTGTCGGTGACGAGCCCACATCCTCTGCTCGCCTTCTGGTCTCCAGCATGCAGCCGAAGCCTCGGGCCATCTCTGCTTTGCTGGGCGTCTCCGGGGTGGGCCTGTCCATTGGGAAAGGGTTCATTGGAGCGGTGGTGTTTCCTTGTGGCAGCCCAGGTCTACCAGATGTCTGTGACCAGGCCTTTCAGGGTGAGTCTCTCTCCGCTGCCCTCCAGGGTGATCTCTCGCTCCCTCTGTGCTGCCCGCGTCATCGTAGGACCAGTTGGGGGGCAGGATGCCCACATTGCCCAGGTGGGCAGCTGCTCAGCTTGTCTCCCGAGGGTCAAGCCTGCGTCCACTGCCAGGCCGTGGGTGAAACCACAGGCACCCCCGCACAGCCCCTGCTGGGCATCCAGGGAAACGCCAGCGTGGGGAGGGGGCTCGGGCTGGCACCTCTGTCCTGCCCCGCTTTGGCCTGACCTGGGCGTTGGCTGGGGACCGGGCTTTGCGGGGCACTCCTGGGCTGGGGCCCCTGTGGGGCTGAGGTTCCCCTGTGTTAGGGGTGGGGGGTGCATTCGTCCTGGGGGCGATGTTGCTTTCTGACACCCCTCTCTGTGGCCGGCTTCCTGTGGCAGGGACTGAGGTGTGGGTTCCCAAGTGTGGGTCCAGGCTGGGGCTGATCCGGGGATGCTGTTGGGAGACGTGCTTCTTCCTCCAGGAGCACCGAGGGGTGGCCTGGGCTCTGTCTCCTGTGCTCGGTTTAGGCAGAGCCTGCTCTTTCTCCGGGAAGACTGATTTCATCAGGTTGCACACTGAGCAGGAGTGGGCGAGATGAAATAGAAATAAAGTCTATGGCTGAACACTTCCCTGTGGTCGCTGGGAGCCGGGCAAAAGACCCACGGAGCTCCCCTAGTGCTAAGTACGGAGCGCTCAGGATTTTACTGTGCCGGCGCAGGCTCAGCTGCCCCAGATCCCAGACCCCAGTTGTGGAGCTGGGATGGAGCCCGGCCGGGCCCGGCTCCAGCTGGAGCCACTCTCATCAGCCCCTCCTTTTGCCCCAGGACAATGAACTGAAGGAAGTAGCCTGGGTGGACTGTGGCTGGAGACTCCATCATGCAGGCCTTCCTGCAAGAGCCCTGCCACATGACCAGGTAAGAACCCCAGCCTCACCCAACCTAGAGGCCTGCGGGGAGGGGCGGGGCCGTGGGGAGGGGCTGAGACCCCGGGTCCCCGCACCGCGCCTGCCATCAGCCCGCCCTGTGTCCGGTAGCCTTGTGCACCATGCCAGCCACCTCCACCCGGCAGCTCCCTGGCCACGCCTGTGTGGAGCCGCTCACTCCACGGTGCCACCATGCAGATGCCCGGCCTCTCGCGGCCTCTAGCGCTTCACCAAGCTCGACTTCGCTGCCTTCCTGCTTGTCTGTCAGGAGTTAAGAGCGACGGTAGGGATAGAGACCTTGAGCATGAGAAGGAGCCGTGGTGGCCCACGTGAGGTCACTCACGCCCTGCTCCCTACACCGCTGGATGGGCACCCCAAGACTTGAAGGCAGAGTTTCAAAGGCACATTTGTGTTGGATGGGCACCCCAAGACTTGAAGGCAGAGTTTCAACGGCACATTTGTGCTGGATGGGCACCCCAAGACTTGAAGGCAGAGTTTCAAAGGCACATTTGTGCTGGATGGGCACCCCAAGACTTGAAGGCAGAGTTTCAAAGGCACATCTGTGCACTCGTATTACCAGTGACTGTGGCCAGAAGCTGGAGACAGCCCAAGCTTCCATAAGTGGACGGATAACCAGACAGACCATGGCACAGGCCACGGCACAGGCCACGGCAAGGCCACGGCACACAGACCACGGCACACAGACCATGGCACACAGACCACGGCACACAGGTCACGGCACAAGGCCACGGCACACAGACCCCAGCACAGGCCACGGCACACACAAACAGTAGGACCCGGCTCAGCCTTGAAGGGAAGGAAATTCTGACAGAGGCTGCCATGTGGATGAAGCTTAGGGCCTGATGTGGAATGCAGTAAGACAAATCATTCCATTTCCACTCAGTGCCAGAGCAGCCAAACCAAGGTGGAAAACGCCTGGCTGTCTGGAGGTTCCAAGCAGCTGATTTGTGTGAGGAGGTTGGTGGGGGGGTGGGGAGGGCAGGGGGGGCGGGGGGGGCGGGGGGGGTGCTGGGACTGAGCTTTAGCTGGGGAAGATGAGAATGTTCTGGACCCGACTGCGGTGCTGTAGGATAGGTGTCCTGAGGTGTAAGTGTGAGGCGCAATGCTGTGTTTAGAAGTGCGAGGACCCCACGCCCTTGCCCCTCCCCTCGGTGCCCTCATGCCCGGGGAGGTCTGGAAGGTCTGGAAATGGCGGTGCCGGGCGGCCCAGCCTGGCGGGGCTGACGAAGCCGTCCCCTGCCTCCCCTCCCCACTCCATGCCCGCCCCCCACGCCCACCCACGCTCCCATCCTGGGCAGGGGCTGGGCAGCGACTCCGGAGCACGGGCCGCACTGGGCCCTGCCGGCATCCGGCGCCCACGCTGTCAGGGGCAGGCGGAGCCTCAGCTCTGCACAGCCTCTCCCCACCTCACCCCTGCAGACAGCTTCTCCTCACCCCTGCAGACAGCTTCTCCTCACCTCACCCCTGCAGACAGCCTCTCCTCACCCCTGCAGACAGCCTCTCCTCACCCCTGCAGACAGCCTCTCCTCACTCCTGCAGACAGCCTCTCCCCTCCTCACTCCTGCAGACAGCCTCTCCCCTCCTCACCCCTGCAGACAGCCTCTCCTCACCCCTGCGGACAGCCTCTCCTCACCCCTGCACACAGCTTCTCCTCACCCCTGCAGACAGCCTCTCCTCCCTTTAGGTGCTATGGCCCTACAGTTCCCTTGAACTCCATGAAGTCCATCTTTATCTTTCCCTGAAAGTCTGAGACTTCCACTCAGCCGCCCTCCCGGCCCACCAACCCCCCCCAGCTCAGCTCCCCCCCCCAGCCCAGCCGTCCCCACCCCCGGCCCAGCCCCGTCCCGGCCCAGCCTACCCAGCAGACCCAGCCACCCCCCCCCCCCCGCCAAGGCCTCCCCCCGCCCAGTCCCCCCCCAGTCCACCTCCCGGCCCAGCCTACCCAGCAGGCCCAGCACCCCCCCACCAAGGCCCCCCCTGCCCAGTCCCCCACCCCCAGCCCCCCTCCCGGCCCAGCCTGCCCAGCAGGCCCAGCAGCCTCCCCCCCAGCCCCCCTCCCGGCCCAGCCTGCCCAGCAGGCCCAGCCCCCCTCTTGGCCCAGCCCCCCTCCCGGCCCAGCCTGCCCAGCAGGCCCGGGGGCAGAGCGCACCCACAGCCGTGCTGTGTGTGCTGTGCGCAGGAGGCCAGTGACTCACTGGGACAGCCGGCAGAGACTCGCCAGCCCGTCCCACCCCCTCACCAGCCCTGCTCAGCTCCGCTCCCCTCACGCCGCCCGGGCAGCCTGCTATACATACAGGGACAGACAGACAGACAGACAGAGAGACAGCAGCTCCCACAGGCAGGGCTGAGTGGCTGTGGGTGGGGGTGGCCGGGCAGGGCCTCTGGAGAAGGGCATGAGCACACCTCCCCAGGCCCCCCAGGCCCCCCAAGCCCGTGGCAGGCAGGCGGGGGGGCCCTCTCCCCATGGAGGTGGGGAAACAAGGAGCCCGGCTCCAGAGCCACGCCCTTCCCTCGGGCCTGTGCCGGTCCCAGCTGTCCACACCCCGCAGGGAAGGTGGCGCCGGGTGCCTTGGTGGCCAGGGGCCGTGTGTGCCCGCCAGCAGGCAGGGCCTGAGGGGATCCAGACCCCAGAAAAGACTGTGCTCCGGCCTCATGACTGCCTTCCCCCAGTGTCAAGACAGAATCCTCATGTCTTGGTCGGGGGACCGGGGTGGCTGTGAGACCCCCAGGCCCGGCCGCTGCCCGCCCCCCCCTTCCCGGCTGCTGTCCCAGCTCCTGCAGGATCTTTGGGAGGAGTCTGGATTTTCCTCTCTGAACTCCATGTGAAGTTCTAGATAGTTCCAGCAGGGACAGCTAGGATGAGCGCTCCAGAAAGCCCCTTCGGGTTCCAGGCACCTGCTGGTCTCCCGTGGGGACGGGACGGGCGCTGGGCCGGCCCGGGGCCCGTCCAGGCTCGGGGTGAGGACGGTTAGACTCAGGCGCACGGGCGGGTTCACGGTGGGGTCCCCGCGGCACTGCGGTGCCTGGAACCTTGCCGCGCCCGCATCCGGTGCCCGCGCAGTCTGAGGGACACCAGGTCCCCTGGCGGACTTCGCAGCAGGGTGCTCTGGACGCTGTCATTTGGGGTTGGGGGAGAGGGAAAGAGGGTCATCAGCGGCCAAAGCGGTCACTTCCATGTGGGGTTATGGTGGTCCCCCCCCCAGTGCTAGAATGCCCCCTGGACTCCAGGTCTGCAGTGGCGAGGGGCGCCAGGGGGCGTGGAGGGGGGCGGGGCGTGGAGGGGGCGTGGAGGGGGCGGGGCGTGGAGGGGGCGCCAGGGGGCGTGGAGGGGGGAGGGGCGTAGAGGGGGTGTGGAGGGGGCGCCAGGGGGCGTGGAGGGGGGAGGGGCGTAGAGGGGGTGTGGAGGGGGCGCCAGGGGGTGTGGAGGGGGGGAGGGGCGTAGAGGGGGCGCCAGGGGGCGTGGAGGGGGCGGGGCGTGGAGGGGGCGCCAGGGGGCGTGAAGGGAGCGGGGCGTGGAGGGGGCGCCAGGGGGCGTGGAGGGGGCGTGGCGTGGAGGGGTGCGGCATGGAGGGGGGGTGGCGTGGAGGGGTGCGGCGTGGAGGGGGCGTGGCGTGGAGGGGTGCGGCATGGAGGGGGCGTGGAGGGGGCGTGGAGGGGGGGGCGTGGCGTGGATGGGGCGTGGCGTGGAGGGGCGTGGCACGGAGGGGCGTGGCATGGAGGGGGCGTGGAGAGGGCACCAGGGGGCGTGGCGTGGCGTGGCGGGGGCGTGGCGTGGCGGGGGGCGTGACGGGGGCGTGGCGTGGAGGGGCGCGGCATGGAGGGGGCGTGGAGAGGGCACCAGGGGGCGTGGCGGGGGCGTGGCACGGAGGGGCGTGGCGCGGAGGGGCGTGGCGCGGAGGGGCGTGGCGTGACGGCCCCGCCCCGGCTCTGCTCCGCTCCTAGGTAAAGGCAGAGTACGCCTGGCTGCTGCACAGACTCACCGCGGTGACCAGAGAGCGCGACCTGGCCGTGGAGGAGAAGCACCGGCTCCAAGGCAAGCTGGAGAATCTGGAACAGGTCCTGAAGGTAGGCCGGCTTCGTGCTGAGAGGCAGCCGGCCGGCGCCCGGGCCAAGCCGCTGCCCCAGAGCCCAGCGCAGCCAAAGCTCTGGAGCCCCAGCGGCGCGCGGCGCAAGAGCCGTCCTAACAAGATGGCGGCGTTTCTGAAGCACACCTGCCGCGCCCGCCCGGCCCGGCCGCGGGGCTCGGCCTGGAGGGGTGCTCGGCCTGGAGGGGTGCTCGGCCTGGAGGGGTGCTCGGCCTGGAGGGCCGGCCCCTGCCGCGGGGCTCGGCCTGGAGGGGTGCTCGGCCTGGAGGGGTGCTCGGCCTGGAGGGCCGGCCCCTGCCGCGGGGCTCGGCCTGGAGGGGTGCTCGGCGGGCCCGGCCCGGCTGCGGGGCTCGGCGTGGGCTGCGGGGCTCGGTGCGGCGGGCCCGGCCCCGCTGCGGTGCTCGGGGCACGCGCTTCGCTCCCATTTTATACCGCTGGCGAGGACGCTTGCCGTCCCAGTGCCGGGCAGACCCGACGCTCGCCAGGAGACGAGCGCGCGGTGTGGACCGCCCTGGGCGCGGGGGAGGCGGGAGGACGCTCTGCTGGGAAGGGTGCGCTCCTCCTGTTGGTGAGCAGAGGGAGGTCTTTGTGAGGGGTGCAAGCAGTGGGTACTGTCAGCCTCTGGGGTGTTGGGTTCCAGGTGGAATTCTGCGGATGCAAAGGGACTGTGGCTAGGTTCAGGTGACCCGATGGGTGCCCCACATAGCAAGGGCCTGGAGGGCAGGCCTGGGCATTACTCAGATGGGTGGCGAGACAGGCAGGGTCTGACAGAATTCCAAGGACTTTGGAACTCGTCTGAAGTATCATGTTTGTCGTGTAACATCGATATAGACAAAGATGGCTGTCCTAGACCCAGTGGCTTTAGGCCATAGCCATGGGTCGTTGCTAATGAAAATTGGAGGACTGGAGGATTGGATGACTGGAGGACTGGAGGACTAGAGGACAGGAGGACAGGAGGACAGGAGGACGGGAGGACGGGAGGACGGGAGGACTGGAGGCTTGGTGGACCTGCTTTCCAGCCTGGCTAGCTGAGAGGCTGGACAGCCCTTCCTGGGCGGCCCTCCTGCCCTCCCCCCATCCGGCTGGGGCAGGAGAGGAGCAGGCAAGGGTGGCCGCAGGCTCGCCACCCCTGGTGTCATGGTGGCCACAGAGGCCGCCCGGCTCAGGCTGGTGCAGCACCAAGGCGTGGGAGGGAGGCTCTGCCTGCATGGGGCAGCTGGGAGCGGCGCCTTGGTCACGACGCCCTGGGCCAGGGGCCCGCAACGCCTCACTCAGCTGAAGGCTCGCCCTCAACTCACGCCTGCCTAGGGTTGTGGGAGCGTGTGCAGGGCTGTGGACAGGCGCCCAGGACACGGAGACAGTCCACCCAGGACATGGAGACAGGCAGTCCACCCAAGACGTGGAGACAGACAGACAGTCCACCCAGGACATGGAGACAGACAGTCCACTCAGGACAAGGAGACAGTTCACCCAGAACATGGAGACAGTCCACTCAGGAGATAGTCCACCCAGGAGACAGTCCACTCAGGACACAGTCCACTCAGGACACAGTCCACCCAGGAGACAGTCCACTCAGGACACAGTCCACCCAGGATACAGTCCACTCAGGACACAGTCCACCCAGGAGACAGTCCACCCAGGAGACAGTCCACTCAGGAGATAGTGACAGTCCACTCAGGAGACAATCCACTCAGGACACATTCCACCAGAGACAGCAGGAGCTGCACTGGGGCAGGAGCCTGGCCTCCAGCGGAGTCCTTGGACCAGTTGCCGTGTGGAGAGTGTTCTGAGGTGGAGTTGCGTGGCTTGAGGTCTGACAGTCTTGGATGGGGGTTTGCTGATGGAAACCTTAGGGATGGGGCTGCCATCGGCCGCCACTGTGCTCATGGCAATGCTCGGTGACCTTGTGCTGCCCAGGGCAGAGCTCTGGGCTCCTGCAGGTGGCTTGGTCTGTTGCTGGAGGATGGGGAGGGCTCTGGTGTCTGCACTGAGACCTGGGAGTCCCGTTGTCTGAGAGGTATGATGTCACACCTGGCTTCACACCTCGGGGTGACAGGCAGTGGAGACAGTGTCAGCAGACAAAGAATGCTTGTCTTGGGTTCTGTGGCGGCCTCACAGCCAGACCCAAGCCAGGGGCCTCGTGTCTGTCTGCATGGATTGCTCTGGTGCACTGGTGTTATTCTGCCCAAATATCACCGACGGACGGGCAACTTGTCTTTATTCTGATGACAGTTCAGCCAGAGACAGCAGGTGGACTTCTCCCTATGGCTCTGTAGTTGCTCTGCAGATGGATTCCAGCCCTGTCCCACTGTCCCCAGAGGCCCTCGTGGCGGTGTTGGGGACAGCCATCGAGGGGTACTGAGGCTGTCTGCACGGGCTCAGTTGAGGAGGAAGTGCGGTCATTTGTTGCGAACTCCGGCTTCCTGCAGGCCTGCAGTGCCCGCAGTAACCAGAGAACCCACCTGAAGACACGGGCTGCCATTGAGGTGTCTCAGCACCCTCCCCATCTGTCCAACCGTCCATCTGTCCAACCGTCCATCTGTCCAACCGTCCATCTGTCTGTCCATCCATCTGTCCATCCCGCGCTGCCTCCTTGGCCACAGCTTCCTGGCACTGGGCCGCTGGCCTGAGTGCAGACTTCTTGCACTCAGAGGTGGCGTGGCTCTGGAGAGAGAGCCTGCTCTGGAGGCATCCTGGGGCCTCTGCTTCCTGTTAGGAAGCACAGCTCTCCCGGCATCCTCTCCCCAGGCAGGCAGAGCAGCCTCACCTTCAGCCTCTGGAGGAGGGGTAATTCAGTTTGCACTAGTTTGTGTCTGGTAGGCAAGCTTCCTTGGGAAGAGGCCCTGACATTTGTGGGCTACTTAAACGCTGGTGTTAATGTCGACACACAGCTATAAATATCACCGCTTTAAAAATAAATCCTGCCTTAGGCAGTGTGCTGCAGACAGTGGGTTTTTCTTCCTGCCTTGATGCACCATCTCATGCATCATCTGGTATATCATCTTGTGCATCATCCTGTGCATCATCCCGTGCATCATCTGGTACATCATCCCATGCATCATCCTGTGCATCATCCCATGCATCATCCTGTGCATCATTCCATGCATCATCCCATGCATCATCCTGTGCACCATGTTGGGCATCATCCTGCGCATCATCTGGTGCATCATCCTGTGCATCATACCATGCATCATCCTGTGCATCATCCCATGCATCATCCTGTGCATCATCCCATGCATCATCCCATGCATCATCCTGTGCACCAGGTTGTGCATCATACTGCGCATCATCTGGTGCATCATCCTGTGTATCATCCTGTGCATCATCCTGTGCATCATACCATGCATCATCTGGTGCATCATCCCGTGCATCATCCTGTGCATCATCTGGTGCATTATCCTGTGCATCACCTTGTTCAACATCTCATGCATCACATCATCCTGCACATCATCTTGTGCATCATCTGGTGCATCATCTGGTGCAACATCCTGGTGCTTTTCCATTGTGAAGCTCTCCATACAGAATGACAGGGCTTGGAGGGTGTGAGAGAGAAGCAGGGGGCTCTCTCATGGGATTCTGTCTATGATAGAAGCTAGAGGCTTCTGATTCCTCTGGGGGTCTGGACCCCTGCGCTCCCAGGACGGCCAGCAGAGGGACCCATGAGGAGAACCCACTACTGGCCATGGGCGGTATCCTCTGTAGGCATCACCATCACCATTCCATCACCATTCCATCACCATTCTACCACCATTCCATCACCATCACCATTCCATCACCATTCCACCACCATCACCATTCCACCACCATTCCACCACCATTCCATCACCATTCCACCACCATCACCATTCCACCACCATTCCACCACCATTCCATCACCATTCCATCACCATTCCACCACCATTCCATCACCATTCCACCACCATTCCATCACCATTCCATCACCATACCATCACCATCACCACCATTCCACCACCATTCCACCACCATTCCACCACCATTCCACCACCATTCCACCACCATTCCATCACCATTCCACCACCATTCCACCACCATTCCACCACCATTCCACCACCATTCCATCACCATTCCACCACCATTCCATCACCATCACCATTCCATCGCCATCACCATTCCATCACCATTCCACCACCATCACCATTCCACCACCATTCCACCACCATTCCATCACCATTCCACCACCATTCCATCACCATTCCATCACCATTCCACCACCATTCCATCACCATTCCACCACCATTCCACCACCATTCCACCACCATTCCATCACCATTCCACCACCATCACCATTCACCACCACCATCACCATTCCACCACCATTCCACCACCATTCCATCACCATTCCACCACCATTCCACCACCATTCCATCACCATTCCACCACCATTCCACCACCATTCCATCACCATTCCATCACCATTCCATCACCATTCCACCACCATTCCACCACCATCACCATTCCACCACCATTCCATCACCATTCCACCACCATTCCACCACCATTCCATCACCATTCCATCACCATTCCACCACCATTCCATCACCATTCCACCACCATTCCACCACCATTCCATCACCATTCCACCACCATCACCATTCCACCACCATTCCACCACCATTCCATCACCATTCCATCACCATTCCATCATCATCACCATTCCATCACCATTCCATCACCATCACCATTCCACCACCATTCCACCACCATTCCATCACCATTCCACCACCATTCCATCACCATTCCACCACCATTCCATCACCATTCCATCACCATTCCACCACCATTCCACCACCATTCCACCACCATCACCATTCCACCACCATCACCATTCCACCACCATTCCATCACCATTCCATCACCGTTCCATCACCATTCCATCACCATTCCACCACCATTCCATCACCATTCCACCACCATTCCACCACCATTCCATCACCATTCCATCACCATTCCACCACCATTCCATCACCATTCCACCACCATTCCATCACCATTCCATCACCATTCCACCACCATTCCATCACCATTCCACCACCATTCCATCACCATTCCACCACCATTCCACCACCATCACCATTCCATCACCATTCCACCACCATTCCACCACCATTCCACCACCATTCCACCACCATCACCATTCCACCACCATTCCATCACCATCACCATTCCACCACCATTCCACCACCATCACCATTCCATCACCGTTCCATCACCATTCCATCACCATTCCACCACCATTCCATCACCATTCCACCACCATTCCACCACCATTCCATCACCATTCCATCACCATTCCACCACCATTCCATCACCATTCCACCACCATTCCATCACCATTCCATCACCATTCCACCACCATTCCATCACCATTCCACCACCATTCCATCACCATTCCATCCACCATCCATCACCATTCCACCACCATCACCATTCCACCTCCACACCATTCCACCACCATTCCATCACCATCACCATTCCACCACCATTCCACCACCATCACCATTCCACCACCATTCCACACCATCACCATTCCACCACCATTCCACCACCATTCCACTCACCATCACCATTCCACCACCATCACCATTCCACCACCATTCCATCACCATTCCATCACCGTTCCATCACCATTCCACCACCATTCCATCACCATTCCACCACCATTCCACCACCATCACCATTCCACCACCATTCCATCACCATTCCACCACCATCACCATTCCACCACCATCACCATTCCACCACCATTCCATCACCATTCCATCACCATTCCATCATCATCACCATTCCATCACCATTCCACCACCATCACCATTCCATCACCATTCCACCACCATCACCACTCTAGCACCATTCCATCACCATTCCATCACCATTTCCACCACCATTCCATCACCATTCCATCACCATTCCACCACCATTCCACCACCATTCCATCACCATTCCACCACCATCACCATTCCACCACCATTCCACCACCATTCCACCACCATTCCATCACCATTCCATCACCATCACCATTCCATCGCCATCACCATTCCATCACCATTCCCATTCCACCACCATTCTCATCCATCCACCATTCCACCACCATTCCATCACCATTCATCACCATCACCATTCCATCACCATTCCAGCATCACCATCCACCATTCCATCACCATTCCATCCCATCCATCACCATTCCACCACCATCACCATTCCACCACCATTCCACCACCATTCCATCACCATTCCACCACCATTCCACCACCATTCCACCACCATTCCATCACCATTCCATCACCATTCCACCACCATTCCATCACCATTCCATCACCATTCCATCACCATTCCATCACCATTCCATCACCATTCCACCACCATCCACCACCATTCCACCACCATTCCATCACCATTCCATCACCATTCCATCACCATTCCACCACCATTCCATCACCATTCCACCACCATTCCACCACCATTCATCACCACCACCATTCCACCACCATTCCACCACCATTCCATCACCATTCCATCACCATTCCATCACCATTCCACCACCATTCCATCACCATTCCACCACCATTTCCACCACCATCACCATTCCACCACCATCACCATTCCACCACCATCACCATTCCACCACCATTCCATCACCATTCCATCACCATTCCATCACCATTCCATCACCATCACCATTCCACCACCATTCCACCACCATTCCACCACCATTCCATCACCATTCCATCACCATTCCACCACCATTCCATCACCATCACCATTCCACCACCATTCCACCACCATTCCATCACGATTCCACCACCATCACCATTCCATCACCATTCCACCACCATTCCATCACCATTCCATCACCATCACCATTCCATCACCATCACCATTCCATCACCATTCCACCACCATTCCACCACCATTCCATCACCATTCCATCACCATCACCATTCCACCACCATTCCACCACCATTCCACCACCATTCCACCACCATTCCATCACCATTCCATCACCATTCCACCACCATTCCACCACCATTCCATCACCATTCCACCACCATTCCACCACCATTCCACCACCATTCCATCACCATTCCATCACCATTCCATCACCATTCCACCACCATTCCATCACCATTCCACCACCATTCCACCACCATTCCACCACCATTCCACCACCATTCCACCACCATTCCACCACCATTCCATCACCATCACCATTCCATCACCATTCCACCACCATTCCATCACCATTCCACCACCATTCCACCACCATTCCACCACCATTCCACCACCATCACCATTCCATCACCATTCCACCACCATTCCAACACCATTCCACCACCATTCCACCACCATTCCACACCATTCCACCACCATTCCATCACCATTCCACCACCATCACCATTCCATCACCATTCCACCACCATTCCATCACCATTCCACCACCATTCCATCACCATTCCATCACCATTCCACCACCATTCCATCACCATTCCACCACCATTCCACCACCATTCCATCACCATTCCACCACCATTCCACCACCATTCCATCACCATTCCACCACCATCACCATTCCATCACCATTCCACCACCATTCCATCACCATTCCACCACCATTCCACCACCATTCCACCACCATTCCACCACCATTCCACCACCATTCCATCACCATTCCACCACCATTCCATCACCATTCCACCACCATTCCACCACCATTCCATCACCATTTCCACCACCATTCCACCACCATTCCATCACCATTCCACCACCATTCCACCACCATTCCATCACCATTCCACCACCATTCCATCACCATTCCACCACCATTCCACCACCATTCCATCACCATTCCATCACCATTCCACCACCATTCCATCACCATTCCACCACCATTCCACCACCATTCCATCACCATTCCACCACCATTCCACCACCATTCCACCACCATTCCACCACCATTCCACCACCATTCCATCACCATTCCACCACCATTCCATCACCATTCCACCACCATTCCATCACCATTCCACCACCATTCCATCACCATTCCATCACCATTCCACCACCATTCCATCACCATTCCACCACCATTCCATCACCATTCCATCACCACCACCATTCCATCACCATCACCATTCCATCACCATTCCATCACCATTCCACCACCATTCGATCACCATTCCACCACCATTCCATCACCATTCCACCACCATTCCATCACCATTCCACCACCATTCCACCACCATTCCATCACCATTCCACCACCATTCCATCACCATTCCACCACCATTCCACCACCATTCCATCACCATTCCACCACCATTCCATCACCATCACCATTCCATCACCATTCCATCACCATTCCACCACCATTCCATCACCATTCCACCACCATTCCATCACCATTCCACCACCATTCCATCACCATTCCACCACCATTCCACCACCATTCCATCACCATTCCACCACCATTCCATCACCATTCCACCACCATTCCATCACCATTCCACCACCATTCCATCACCATTCCATCACCATTCCACCACCATTCCATCACCATTCCACCACCATTCCATCACCATTCCATCACCATCACCATTCCATCACCATTCCATCACCATTCCACCACCATTCCACCACCATCACCATTCCACCACCATTCCACCACCATTCCATCACCATTCCACCACCATTCCACCACCATCACCATTCCACCACCATTCCACCACCATTCCATCACCATTCCATCACCATTCCACCACCATTCCATCACCATTCCATCACCATTCCATCACCATTCCATCACCATTCCATCACCATTCCATCACCATTCCACCACCATCACCATTCCACCACCATTCCACCACCATTCCATCACCATTCCACCACCATCACCATTCCACCACCATTCCACCACCATTCCATCACCATTCCACCACCATTCCATCACCATTCCATCACCATTCCATCACCATTCCACCACCATCACCATTCCACCACCATTCCATCACCATTCCATCACCATTCCACCACCATTCCACCACCATTCCATCACCATTCCACCACCATTCCACCACCATTCCATCACCATTCCACCACCATTCCACCACCATTCCATCACCATTCCACCACCATTCCACCACCATTCCATCACCATTCCATCACCATTCCACCACCATTCCATCACCATTCCATCACCATTCCATCACCATTCCACCACCATTCCACCACCATTCCACCACCATTCCATCACCATTCCATCACCATTCCACCACCATCACCATTCCACCACCATTCCATCACCATTCCATCACCATTCCACCACCATTCCATCACCATTCCACCACCATTCCACCACCATTCCATCACCATTCCACCACCATTCCATCACCATTCCATCACCATTCCACCACCATTCCATCACCATTCCATCACCATTCCACCACCATTCCATCACCATTCCATCACCATTCCACCACCATTGCACCACCATTCCACCACCATTCCACCACCATTCCACCACCATCACCATTCCATCACCATTCCATCACCATTCCACCACCATTCCACCACCATTCCACCACCATTCCATCACCATTCCACCACCATTCCATCACCATTCCATCACCATTCCATCACCATTCCATCACCATTCCACCACCATTCCACCACCATCACCATTCCACCACCATTCCACCACCATTCCATCACCATTCCACCACCATTCCACCACCATTCCATCACCATTCCATCACCATTCCACCACCATCACCATTCCACCACCATTCCACCACCATTCCATCACCATTCCACCACCATTCCACCACCATTCCATCACCATTCCATCACCATTCCATCACCATTCCATCACCATTCCACCACCATTCCACCACCATTCCATCACCATTCCACCACCATTCCACCACCATTCCACCACCATCACCATTCCACCACCATTCCACCACCATCACCATTCCACCACCATTCCACCACCATCACCATTCCATCACCATTCCACCACCATTCCACCACCATTCCATCACCATTCCATCACCATTCCACCACCATTCCACCACCATTCCATCACCATTCCACCACCATTCCACCACCATTCCATCACCATTCCACCACCATTCCATCACCATTCCATCACCATTCCACCACCATTCCATCACCATTCCACCACCATTCTATCACCATTCCCAGCATAACCTGGGCAGCAGCTGTGCACATGGTGCTTGGCCCTATCCAGAGGGGTTTACGGTGTAGGTGTGTGCAGAGTACATCACTGCATAAGAGACTGGCCTCTAGGAGGGTCCTGGTACCCAAAGGGTCCTGGGTAAGCTGTCCGGACCCCCAGGGATGGGAGTGTGCGTGAAGGTGTGTCTGTTGCTCCCACCTTCCAGTCCCAGCCTGATCACGTTGCCCTAACTCACCTGACGCCCTGTTTGGTGAGGTTTTGCTTGAATTTTGGGGAATTCTGTGTTCCCAGCATCCCATGTTCCTCGGTTTCCATAGCAACCATGAAACCAGCACTTGTCTGCTGAGGTGTAGGGTAATTACAGCTCTGGAGTCCCGGGAAGGGTTGGTGGAGATGGCGGAGGGGACATGGAGGTCATGGGGGGGGCTTTGCTTTAAAGACAAGGGAGACAGCCCCCAGCCGAAGCGGGAGCAAGCCTCGCCCTGCCGCAGAAGAGGTGCTGGTGCTGACCGGGGGCAGGCGAGCCTGCGGCCTCCCGGTGTCCAGCCCCTCGGGTCCCTCCTCCAGTGAGGCCAGCACCTGGGGGCTGTGGGGGGCTCCTCCCCAGCCCTCCCCACCACGTGACTCCTGGCCTACCATCCCCTCGGACACGAAAACAAACGTAAAACACCAAACCAATAAAACTGCCAAACAGTAGCTATAAACAAGTCACCGGTCAGTTCACGCGGGGGGTGGGGGGGGTGCGTCAGGCAGGCCTGGTCCCTTGAGCCCGGCTGCCCCCAGGGAGACGCGGGTCTGCTGCGACCCCTGACCTCAGGGGCCGCTCAGAAGTGGAGGACCACGGAGGAGTCGGGGGTGTCAGAGGTCACTGTGACACCGCTGGAGCACAGTGGGTGAGGACCCGACCCAGGCTGCCTTTCCAGCAGGGACCAGCAGGGGGCACCGAGGCCTGGGCACAGCCCCCCAGGGCAGCCTGGTGGTCACCTGCCTAGCTGTCACCTGCCTTGGGACTTTCCCAGGGGACAAATGAAGGGACAGAACCCAAGCCTCAGGCTCTGTGGAGGTCCTGGGCTCTGGAATTGATAGGCCCTAACTAGCTGTGTGATGGGCAAGACTGACACTCTCCCGTGCCTCAGTTTCCCTTCTGTGGAATGGGCCAGCTCCGGCTCTTAGCTTCTGGGATGGGTCGAGGGTCACTAGTGCAGATCGGAGGCAGGGCGTGGTGGTGGGGGGAGGTGGTGCCCCCTCCATTGTCTGTGGGGAGGGGCGAGGACGAGGCCCCTCCGCCCCCACCACCAGCCTGGGGCTCGCAGATGCTCCAGCACCGAGAATATAAAAAGCCAACGCAGGGGAGGCAGGCTGGAGGGGCGCAGGGTTCCCCTCGCTGCGGGCTGTGGGGAAGCCGGGGGGGGGGGGGGGGGAGCGGGGGCGGGCGCTCCCCCCTCGCTGCGGTGGGGAAGCCGGGGGGGGGGGGGGGAGCGGGGGCGGGCGCTCCGCGTCGTGCCTGCCCGGGTGCGGGCACCGCGCGGCTGGCGGTGGGCGCGGAGGGAGGCGCTCAGGGCTCGCTCTCCCCACAGCATATGCGTGAGGCTGCGGAGCGGCGGCAGCAGCTGGAGTTAGAGCATGAGCAAGCCCTGGCCGTTCTCAACGCCAAGCAGCGGGAAATCGAGCTTCTGCAGAAGGTGAGGGGCGGTGGCGGCCGGCGGGCGTGGGCACGCGCACGCTGCGTGGAGTGGGGGCTGGCGTGGCGTGCCTGTGCGTGTGTGCGTGTGCGAATGTGTGTGGGTGTCTGTGAGTGCACCTAAGTGGGGGTGGGGGAAGGGAGAGAGACAGGGGAGAGAGGGAGAGTCTGAGGGCCCAGGCCACTCTGCCCTTCCTCTCCTCCTGGCAGAGGCGGCGGTGGCTTCTCTCAGGGACTTGAAGCCTGTCCTGTAATGTCCTTACCTGCCAGCACTTGCAAGGGACCTCGCAAGGGACTCTGGGACATCATAGGGAAAGGTCACTGTGAGCAGCGGTGCCTGGCTTCGGCACCCCAGACCTGACCCCAGCCTGGGCTGCCTGTGGGAACGGCAGGGCCGGGCCAGGACTTTCCTCTTGGTGCTGTGTGAGCAGATTCGATCGAATGCCCACAGAAGGGCCACGTCTGTGTGTCTGAGGGGCATCCACACACTGCCTCAGCAACAGTCGTATCTGCTAGCGTGAGGCTTTTTACAGGGTGGGTGTGTTTTGTTTTGTTTTGTGCCAATCCTGGGACTTGAACTCAGGGCCTAGGCGAGCACTCTGCCGCTTGACCCACAGCTCCACTTCCAGCTTTTTGGTGGTTTATTAGAGATAAGAATCTCATGGAATTTCCTGCTCAGGCTGGCTTTGAACCATGATCCTCAGATCTCAGCCTCCTGAGTAGCTAGGATGACAGGCGTGAGCCACCTGTGCCCAGCTTATATGATGTGTCTTTAAGTAAATCAACTTGGTGAGCAACACTTGTAGCATGTTCCATGAGGGGCGGGGGGAGGGAAATGAAGATGAGGGGAGGAAGGAGGAAGAGGGCAGAGGGGAGGGAAGAAGGGCTGTGGTCCAGGCTGTGTCCTGAGTGTCCTCTGATGGCATGGGTTGAGAAGTTCATCCCAGCTTTGTCCACTGTTTAATGACAGGGAAACAAGGCTGGGAGCCCCAGGGAACGCAAACCCAAGTCCCTGTCCCCGCTCCCTGCCCTTCCTCCTCCCATCGGGGCAGAGAGCACCTACTGGGGTGGCCGAGGGCTTTGGGCTGGGCCGCGGTGCAGGGTCTGTAGCCGCTGGTTCAACGCTGGCCGGCAGGCAGCAGGAGCCCCCTCCGCGCTCCGTGGAGCCTTCTGTCCACACCCCTGCCTTGCCAAGTCTTCCGTCTGACCATGAAGAGCTCGCTTGCAGACCCGGCCTGGCTGGCGGTAGGAATCTCGGCTCCCCCTGCCAGAGTTTATTAGCGAGAGGCGGCGGGCAGATGCTCTGATACCTTGTCTCTCGTCATTTGCCAAGATCTTGCGTTAAGGACAGATTTCATTGAGCCAGGGTTGATGGGGGCGGACGGTGCTCCACGACCGGTCATAACAGGTTGGCCGGCACAGCGGGCAGCAGTCACCTTATCTAGAAGGCATTCCGCTGCAGTGCGGGCAGAAATAGCACTCTTCTCCCACCCAGGCTGAAGGCCTTCCTTCCCGTGGCCCGGACGGGCCGGGGAAGAATCAGCATCGTCCACCTCAGCGTGGAAGCCAGGTCCCCAGGCCGGGTCTTTTGCAGGCAGATAAGAAATCTGCAGAAATGCAAATATTACTCAGTAAGGATGGCAGGGCCGCGTTTCTCTGGAGCCAGCGCGGCGGGTACTAAGCATCTGTGCCAGTACCATCATCCAGCTCCTCTACCTCTCCAGGACATCACACAATTTCCTCTCCCCCTTTGTCGCTGAGCTCTTCATTTTGTTTTGAACATGCTAAGCTTCATCCAAGGGAGGGGGCGCAGGGGAAGAGAACCACGGTGAACCATCACAGTGCTGCCAGGTTCGCTTGTTTTTGTCTTCCTAGGGTCTTGCCCACATCTGAGCTGCATTTCGCCTGGTTTAGGGGACAGTCTCCCACCCCAAGCCAAGTTCTTATTCTCCAACTTGTGCTGCCCGTGGCTGTGCCTGTGCAGGGGTGCCTGGCCCTGGCCGCTCAGCTCAGCCCGTCTGGGGTTTGGTGGGAGAAGCAGGGGGATCGTGTGAGGCTGGCCCTGAAGAGCACAGGAAGAGCCAGACGCTAGCGGCTCACACCGGTAATGCCAGCCACCCAGGAGTCTGAGGTCTGGAGAAGAGCAGAATGAGGCCAGCCTGGGCAGAGAAGTCAGTGAGACTCCACCTCCAATTAACCATCCAAAAGCAGGGCTGAGGTATGGCTTAAGTGGTAGAGTGCCCACCGAGCAGGTGCAAGGCCCTGACTTCAATTCACAAACGGTGAGGCGCAGGTGACTGAAGCCCTGGGCTGTCTGGCGGCTCTAACCAGCCACAGCCACGCGCTGCCTTGCCAGCTCATGGGATCCACTCGCCAGGCAATTGATTATTGAGCGCCTCCTGTCAGCACGCATCTGGGGCGTGGCAGAGGGTGAGACCGGTGAGAAGGGGCTGCGATTAGTGATCACAGACGTCCAAGCCCGCCTGTGGATGCTCCTTGCTGGCCCCCCACACCATGCAGCCCCCCATCCCCCACCGATCCTGCTGCTGGCCCAGGGATTCAGTGTCTGGTCAGCTCCTGTCCTGTCTGCGTGCAGGAGCACAGGGCTGTGCTCACTGCAGTGCTCCCAGAAGCCAGCCTTGCTCGGCACCTTCTTCTGTGAGACTCAGCCTCTCCTCTGAGCAGCTGGGGCCAAGCGAGCCCGGAGCAGCGGGCACTGCCCTGACGTGTGTGCGGGCCCGGCACCGGCTGGGTGTCTGCTCTTCCCTCCCTGAGCGCAGAGCACTGGGCGGAGAGCAGCTGGCCCTCGGCGCCGTCAAGGGAGCAGTGACCTCGCCCAAGTGTTTGTGTGTGTTTTGGCGGCATGGGCCAGGGAGCACCGGTCCTGGCGCCTACCACCGGATGCATGCGTGCGGCCGCTTTTGTGTGGGTTATTGTGAATGTAGGGCCTCACTCTTTGTCTGGGCTGGCCTGCCCTGCAGAGGACCGAGCCAGGGCCCCTGCTTGAGGGCCCGCAGTTCTCATCAGTTCTTCTGTGGGGCTCGTGGATCTAACGCCAATCAGAGGGCCTTGCTCTGATCCGGTCTGACCACAGCCATCACCCCACCCCCAAACACCCACGCCCCAAGGGACAGCTGCTTCTGTGTGTGTGTGTGTGTGTGTGTGTGTGTCTGCAGACCATTGCTCGCTGAGGACTGTCCCAAGTCTAACCCCGTGGGTCTGTGTTAGGCGTCTCTATGGCGTCAGGAGGAGCACAGGCATCCGTGGGAGCTGTGACTCCATCCCCGGCTCCCCGCTACGGGAGACCATGCGTTCACACACTGGCTCCTGAAGCCTTGCTTGAGTTGCTGCTGACACTTTGCAAGAATCCAGCCCTGCCAATTTTTAACTTAAATTTAGCCAGCTATTCTGCTGGCCCAAATGGCCCAGCTTGGAGGTGGCGTGTGAAAAAAGAGAAAAACCAAAAAACAAAAAGCCAAACCCCTGACTCTCATCCGGAGCCGGAAGCGAAGTCTCTCCTGCCAGCCTCGCCTCGCCTCGCCAGGCTGCCGGGGGCTCTGTTGATTTAATCCTGGCAGCTGAGAGCTCTCAGACGCAGCCGAGTAGATGGCAGAATTATTTATATAGTCCCTGTATGTTCCCAGGCTGTTCGTCTTTTTTCTTCTTCCTTTTTTGTTCTTTATTATTGCTCGTGCTGCTTTTGCTTTGAAAGGAGCCGTGTTTGGCAGTCAGTGCTGAGTGGAACTCAAGAATGGTGCAATTCCTGGTGGTCCGCGGTAACCCCGCTCCGAAGCCCTCTTTGGAAATGCGTGAGAATGGAACTGGTGTGAATGAAAGATGGGAATGTGGAAATCTCAGGCTAGTTTGCTTCCAGCCTTGCCCCGAGCCAAGCGCTTCCCTCCTCCCACCCACACGCAATCTTGCAAGCGGGAAGCCGAAGCTGCTGAGATAATGTTCCTTGCTCATCTGCGGTCTCTCCGCGTCCACACTCATTATTCTCTGAGAGCCCTGGATGAGAGTGTCTCCTCAGAGCGCATGGTTTTCTTTTTGAGACAGAGTCTCGGTATGTAGTTCAGGCTGGCCTCAGCCCTCCAGGCACAGGGATTATGGGTGTGCACTGCCCTACCTGACTGTAGAGCTCAGTATTTTCATGGCTCTTCATCTTTCGTAACTGGAGGCATGGGGTAGCAGTGTGGCTCGAGTGGTAAAGTTCAGGGAGCTGTGTCCAGTCTCCTCTCAGCACCCCCAAAACCACTGAAGAAGGTCCGTGAGCCTGATTTAGGGGGTGCACAGCTTAGCATGGGGTGCACACGGGACCCTGCAACCCGGTCTTGTCTGCCCATTGTGCAAATGGCCAAATGGCTGCCCCATGAGCCAAACACTGAGAGCCAGGAGCAGCTTCTCCTGTTGGAGAGAGGGCTCGGGAATTCAGGACTTCCTTGGGCAGGCCGCACAGCCCAGGCCTCTCGGCTTGTGAGGGCCGGGACTCAGTGCTGCGTTCCAGCTCTGGGTGAACTGCGGTCCCGGGAGGGGAGTGGAGGCCCAGGGACAGCCTCACTCCACCCCTCCCCCACGCCCAGGCCCGGGGAGCCTGCGGAGAGCAGGGCTGTGGGGGTCGTGTTCTCAGAGCCGCATCGCGCGCCCTAAGCTGGCGTGGGCATCGGGGAGGAGGAGGAGTCCAACCAGGATGCGTGGGAACGCCCTCCACAGATGGCTCACGGGGCCTGTGCTCAGGTCCAACCGAGGCCCAGGAGTCTGCCCTGCAGCACACCAAACGCAGCCAAGCCGATTCCGTCTGGCCCAGGGCCGGTTTGGGCCCCGTGATTTAGGAGCTTAGTGGAGAAGAACAGCACAGGCGCACAGCCTGGCTGCCCAGATCCTCCCCTCACACTTGCCCTCCTCACTCCCATCAACAGGCTCAGGTTAAGGCTAAGAAGGAGCACGAAGGTGCGGTGCAGCTGTTAGAGGTGAGCAAGGGGCCGGGGAGGGGGGCCGGGGAGGGGGGCCGGGAAGGGGGGCCGGGGAGGGGGGGCCGGGGAGGGGGGCCGGGGAGGGGGGCCGGGGGGGGGCCGGGGAGGGGGGGCTGGGGAGGGGCGCTGGGGAGGGGGGCCGGGGGGGCCGGGAGGGGGGCCGGGGAGGGGCGCCGGGGAGGGGGGCTGGGAGGGGGGTCGGGGAGGGGGGGCTAGGAGGGGTGCCGGGAGAGAGCACAAGGCCACACAGACATGATGGATGGCGCCCACTGGACGTCTTCTGTGCCCTGTTGTGCCTCTTCATTTTGTCCTCACAATCAAGGCGCCCCATCCCGACACACAAGGAAACTGAGGCAGAGAGAGGCAGAGTAGCCCTCCCGGGGTCACGGAGCCAGGGTCAGAGCTGGGAGGACGGCCCCTCTCTTGGGAGAGCATTTCCCCAAGAGGAGGTGGAATGTCATTCCTGGGCTGTGCATTTTAAGGGCGAGGTGGTGTCTGCAGCCCAGGGAGAGGAGAACTTAGGAATCAATGCCCCGCGGTTGCCTCCTGGGCACTGTCCCCAGGGCCCGGCCTTCTCCCTGCTTTCCTCGGAGCCCTGGAGGCTGGGGCGTGGAGGGAATGACCCCCATGTCCACTGGCTGGGACACTTCTTGTCCCTGGGTCTTGGGTGTTGTCAGCCGCTTGGGAGGTGAAGGCAGGAGGGGCAGAGCTCTGAGGTCAGCTGGGGGCAGCTGTACTTTAAGTCCTGCTCATGCTGGAGCAGCTGCCCCCACCGGCCACCGCTGAGGCTGGGCTATGCGGCCAGCACCCCCCAGGGGGTGCTGCTGAGCCACCGCCCGAGCCCTGCCACCAAGCTTCCAGTCCCCAGGCGGTGGGTGAGGCTGCCTGGACCTCTGCCCTGACCTTTGTCCCCAGTAGAGGAGCCGCCGTGGTCGGAGTCTGCCCTTCCCACACTGCCTTTCCAATCTACTCTCCCCTGGGGAAGCCGCTGTCATTACCACCCAGACACTGACACTGAGTTTTAGAAGCGTCCGTTTCGTGAATGAATATTGGGTAGGGCAGGTGTGAAGAATAGATGCCCGGCTACCCCGCCCCCCACCGCAGACCACGCCCGGGACGTGGCCTGCTCTCCCCCGCCCGGAGCCAGTCCCTTTCCCCCGTCCCCCGGGTCTGTGGTCAGTGCGGCCCTGTCCTCCCCCGTCCCCCGGGTCAGTGCGGCTCTGTCCTACCCCATTCCCCGGGTCTGTGGTCAGTGTAGCCCTGTCCTCCCCCATTCCCCGGGTCTGTGGTCAGTGTGGCCCTGTCCTCCCCCGTCCTCCGTCCCCCGGGTCAGTGCGGCCCTGTCCTCCCCCATTCCCCGGGTCTGTGGTCAGTGTAGCCCGGTCCTCCCCTGTCCCCCGGGTCTGTGTGGCCCTGTCCTCCCCCGTCCCCCGGGTCAGTGTGGCCCTGTCCTCCCCCGTCCCCCGGGTCTGTGGTCAGTGTGGCCCTGTCCTCCCCCGTCCCCTGGGTCTGTGGTCAGTGCGGCCCTGTCCTCCCCCGGGTCTGTGGTCAGTGCGGCCCTGTCCTCCCCCGGGTCTGTGGTCAGTGCGGCCCTGTCCTCCCCCGTCCCCCGGGTCTGTGGTCAGTGTGGCCCTGTCCTCCCCCATTCCCCGGGTCTGTGGTCAGTGCGGCCCTGTCCTCCCCCGTCCCCCGGGTCTGTGGTCAGTGTGGCCCTGTCCTCCCCCATTCCCCGGGTCTGTGGTCAGTGCGGCCCTGTCCTCCCCTGTCCCCCGGGTCTGTGGTCAGTGTAGCCCTGTCCTCCCCTGTCCCCCGGGTCTGTGGTCAGTGTGGCCCTGTCCTCCCCCGTCCCCTGGGTCTGTGGTCAGTGCGGCCCTGTCCTGTCCCTGGCCTTTGGGCAGGCTGCAGCGGGCGGGGGTGGATGCGGTGCACAGGTGGAGCTGGGTGTGCGGCTGTAGCACCGCGTGGCCTGGCTTGAGCCCTGGGGAAGGCCACATGGCTGCTCTGAGCAGTGTCCTCTTTGTTCGCCCCTCTCTCTGTGGCGGCCCTGCCCGGCTCTCCGCCCAGAATGCCCTGGACTGCATGCAGGTATTCAGATGTGCTCCCCGTGTGTGCGCTAGTGTGTGCCGTGCCCTGTCCCAGGCAGCCCTGAGCCTGGGCCGCCTCTGTGGCCCCCCTCTCCCGCTGGGCCTCCTGACGGGTGGGGACCTGGGTTCTGAGCCGGGAGCCGCGGGGCAGAGCGCTGTTCCCGGGACGGCCCAGCGTTAGACCGTGTCTAATGCGGTCATGCTCAGGCCGGCCTGTGAGCTCAGGTGACCGCAGGGAATTAGCGGGGCTGATGTGGGAGGCCCAGGACCCAGCTGGGGCTCACAGGGTCCTCACCACCTCGGGCCTTGGCCGCAAGCTCCCTCCCTGGGGGCGGGGTCTGGGCTTGCGGGGAGGGAGGGGAGGGAGGGGAGGGCCCGGCCCCTGACAGCCGGGCTGGGTGGTGAACTCGGAGGGGTTGGCTGAAGGGGGAACGAGGGCCAGCCCGTCTCCTGGAGCTCGTCAGAAGCTGGTCTCAGGTGAGCTGTGGCTGCAGCGCGGTGGCTGCCAGCTCCCTGCAGGCCCGGCCCGGCAGGCATCCCCCGCAGCGGGGCTAGTGAAGGGTGAGCAGTGCTCTGAAGAGTCGCTGTCCAGAACTCACAACCAAAGCCCCAGCACGTCCCAGCCCTCTGCCTGCTCTGGAGTGCCAGCGAATGCACGGAGGTCAAGCCTGCCCTCCAGGCTGCCGGAGCACGGTCCCATGAAGCCCTTCTGCCTCGAAGCCTTGCATCTCATGCTGCATGAAGCCTTGCATCTCATGCTGCATGTCGCCGGGCGGCTGTCTGTGGACCATGTGGCCGGTCCCCAGCTCCCTCCCTCGCCCAGCTGACTGCAGTCACCACCACAGATGCCCAGGAGATGCGGTGTTAGATCCCTCAGCATTCCGCACTCGGCAGCCCAGCTGCATGGACGTTTCTGAGCCCAGCTTCCTGGAGTGCCAGAGGAGGAAGTGTCCACTCGAGACACTGGATGGACTCCAGCCCCAGGGCCCGAAACAGTAAACCACCTACCACAGAGCAAGGCGGCTCCGATGAGCTGCCAGGCCAGCGGCTGCTCACGGAGGGAGGCCCAGAGGCTGGACAAGGCAGAAGGGAAATGCACAGAGCACCTGCCGCTGCTGCAGCCTGCCGAGCCCCGGGAGAGCTCTCTAGAGCACGCCCAGTCCCCGCGGTTTTCTTTTTTTTTTTTGGGTCCGATCGTGGGGCCTGAACTCTGGGCCTGGGCACTGTCCCTCAGCTCTTCAGCTCAAGGCTAGCGCTCTACCACTTGAGCCACAGTGCCACTTCCGGCTTTTTTCTTTTTGCTTATGTGGTGCTGAGGAATCGAACCCAGGGCCTCAGGCATGCAAGGCAAGCGCTCTACCACTGAGCCACCTTCCCAGCCCCCCCGCGGCTTTCTTATCACCACAGTGTGCAGTGGATAGGGCACCACCTGTAAAATCAGAGGAGATTGTGAGCTAACTCCAGGTTTCTCAGATTAAACAAGCTAGGCACACATGTGGGAGCCATTTATCCAAGGACGAATTGGCTTAACCAGCCCCGAGGACAGAGCCAGCCTGGTAAATCACCTCCAGGGCACTGAGAAGTCTCTGAGAGAAGGCATATTAGGGACACAG
Source organism: Dipodomys spectabilis (assembly GCF_019054845.1). Lineage (NCBI taxonomy): Eukaryota > Metazoa > Chordata > Mammalia > Rodentia > Heteromyidae > Dipodomys > Dipodomys spectabilis. The sequence continues at coordinate 9,902 of NW_024871389.1, read as the reverse complement.
AGAGAGATAGAAAGGGACAGGGAGGTTGGCCTCGTGTACAGGGGCATCTCCCACGCTTGCTCCTTGCGTGGATCCTGGCATCTTGCCCTTGGCACGTGACTGTCTTCTGGTGCCGGTCCTTCGCACCTCTGCAGGCATGGGTCCCCTCTCCCGGAGCAGGTGTCCCCGTGGACCCTCAAACGGGCCTGCTTGGACACAACATTGCACATGGCCCTCCTGTGAGTGGGGGAATGGCGGGCACGACGTGTTGTTGGATATTTTCCCGAGTCTCTATAAATACCCACGTTCACATTTGCGAGTCTCTGCTGTTTGTTCCAATTATAGAGCGTTTGCTGATGATGAACCATCTGTCACTGCCCTGGCTGGGGCTCAGGCACCCTGCCCTCCCCCGACACAGGTGGCTGCCTTCTGCGAGGCACACACGTACACGCATGCACACATGTGCACACACACATGCACAGAGGCCAGGTCCCCACCCTCCTCCTCATCCCCAAGCTGGGACTCCATACTGCTTTGATTCCTGAAACTTGTGTTGCTATCTAGACACGCCAGCTGGGGACCAAGGCAGGGCTGCTGTTCTCCCCGGGTCTCCTGTAAGTGGGGCCCTGAGGGCGATGGGAGGTACGCAGCCCGGCTCCCGCCTCCGAGTGGTCCAGGTCCTGGACAGCCAGCCACAGCCAGATCGGCTGATTTGCCCGTGTGACAAGTTGCAGCTCTCAGACTCTTGGTGTGGAGCTGGGGGGCTGGAGGCTCAGCCACTGCTCACGGCACAGGACCGGGTGAATCAGGACAGATACGGATGAAGCAAAGGCTTCTGGAGACCACACCATACAAGGATCGGAGTCCCGGGAGGGGCCGTGCGGTTCCTGCGTGACAGCCGCCCGCAGGCCTCAGGTCCAATCCCTCCAGGCCAAGATCTGGACTTAGTGCCGCGTAAGACCCCACCCTGGGCCTGGCCCTGGTCGTCCTGGCCTGTCCTCTCAAGGGCAGCCAGCTGTGTGTCTTGAGCATGCGAGCTTTGTCGGGGATGCTGGCGTCTCCATCCCTCGCCTCGCCTGGACTCCGCCCGCCCCGACTGGCAGGCCTTGGCCGTCTGTGGAGCCCAACCCCACGGTGCAGTGCGGTGCGGCCCGGCGGCCTCTGGCCCCCACTCTGCCGGCGCTGTCGTGCTGGGGACTACTGGTTCCAACACTCAGACCTTTCCGGTTGCACGTCTTGCAAGGCCGGGGCCTGGGCGGCTACGGCCTCGGGAATCTGCAGGCCGCGCACACCACCCAATCCCGGCCGCCGCTCCTGTGGGCACAAGGCCACGTTCCAGACACAGCTGCTGTGTGCAGGAAGGACAGGCTTGCCACTGCGAGGTGACTGCATCCGGGCGACCCGGCCCTGCTCCCAGGAGCCTCCGGCCCCGCAACCCCCTGAAGAACTCAGCTGAGCCCGGGCTGCCTTCCGCTCTCCTGTCCACGCCTGTCTGCCTGTTGTTCTCAGCACGGACCTTGCCTGCCCTGGAGGGCTCCTAGCTCTGTCCTCAGGGACCAGGGTCCCTGTGTCAGCGGGGCCCGGTGACCCGGAGGGAGTCTGCACGTGGATCCCCGCGCCCTCGCCCGCCTGCCCCGCTCCCCAGCCCCGAGGGCTGCTTCTGCGCCCTTCTCAATGGAGACCGCTACCTTGGCTCGGCTCATTCAGCTTTTTAAAAGAAGAATCCTGCTGATTTTTTTAATGAATTGAAGAAATTAATTATAGACTTGGGACTTTTAAGGTTATTTTTAGAAGCCCATGATCTCAGACATAAATAGCACTTCATTCTGGACGAAGTAGCTGAGGCATTTAATGTCTGCGGTGGAGAGGGGGGAGGAGGAGAAGACGAGCGGGGGCGGGGGAGAGGGGGGCGGAGCATGAGGAGGGGGAGACACAGGGCGGCCACTGCTGAGCCCTGGAGCGGGACATCAGCGCGGCTCACAGCCCTGCCCTTGGTCCCACACACCTACGTGGAAGTGAGCAGCAACTGAGCGTGGACCAGACACGGGAGCTGGTGCCGACAAGACCCGGCGCCGATGTGTTGTTGGAGAGACGGACAGGGTTTTCCAGCCACGGGGCGGGGACAGTCCTGGAGCAGGAGGCTGAGCCAGCCACCGCCGGTCAGGAGCTGGCACGCTGGGCACCGCGTCCACACATCAACTCAACAAGCGATTTCTGAGCACCGACTGGCGTGGAGGACGCCCGTGGCCAGGAAGCAGAGGCCGGAAGCTTAGGGTGTTGGACAAACAGGAAGCAGGGATTGGGAGTTAGAGGAGCAGGCGGGGTGTGCTGAGGAGGCAGAGGGGTCCTCGATGCCCGTCCTCGGCCACCTACGCTGACGAGTTCCAGAACTTGTGTCCCGGAGGGAACGGGAGAGCGCCTCACTCACCAAGCCTGTGTGGGACCGCAGCCACACAGGGCCCGGAAGGCGGAGAGGTCTTCCAAGCCCGGCCAGGGCTGGGCACGGCTGCCGTGCCCGAGGAGGGAGCTTGCTGGCCCGGCCTTCTCCTGTGTGTGTTCCCTTCCCGGCCCCCTGGGTATTGGATGGCAAATGGCAGTCATGTTGCTAACCCTGTATTGTTCAGGAGCGGTGTTCTTGGGGGCTGTGATGCCAGGGGTGTGTGCTGTGAGAGAGCGTCGCATGCTGGCTTAGCAGCTGAGCTGCTCCCCAGTCAGCGCCCTGCCCCAGCCTCACACTCCAGATCTCAGGCAGCTAAGGCAGAGCATGCCAACCGCACAGTGCCGGGCCGCACATGGAACCCTCTGAGCCAGGCTGGCTGAGCCAGAGACTGCTGCCATCCTCGGCACCTGCAGGTCCTCAGCCTGGAACCTGAGATCAGACGCTGCCCCACGGCGGTGCTGCTGGCTCTCCGCACACACCCCTCACGCGTGCACACACAGCACAGACACACATGTGCACACTGGTAGATACATGCATGGCAGATGCACACGGCACCTACACGCACGGGCACACTACACATACATGTTCACCCACACTCACAAAACACATGCATGTGTGTGACACACACATGCCGCTCACATACATTCACAGGCATGCAGTTGCACACAACATGTATACATGTGTGCATAGACACACAAGGCAATGCAGCACATGTGTACCAACACACTACACACATGCACGTCCATGCTCACACAAGCTCATGTGTGTACACCCACACTCACAAGCACACATGCACATCCATGCTCACACAAGCTCATGTGTGTATACCCACACTCACAAGCACACATGCACATCCATGCTCACACAAGCTCATGTGTGCTCATCCATGCACACAAGCACACATGCACATCCATGCTCACACGAGCTCATGTGTGTACATCCACACTCACAAGCACACATGCACATCCATGCTCACACAAGCTCATGCGTGTACACCCACACTCACAAGCACACATGCACATCCATGCTCACACAAGCTCATGTGTGTACACCCACACTCACAAGCACACATGCACATCCATGCTCACACAAGCTCATGCGAGCTCATCCATGCACACACCCTCCCCCGAGGCCCCCGCTGACCCCATCTTGTCTTTGCTGTGCAGTCCAAAGTTCGAGAGCTGGAAGAGAAATGCAGGACCCAGAGTGAGCAGTTCCACCTGCTCTCTCGGGAGCTGGACCGGTTCCGGCAGCACGCGGGCAGGACCGACCTGCTGGGCGGCGGCCTGGTGTCCCTCCTCGACGCCTCCCTGGCCCCTGGAAAGCCTTTCCCCAAGTTCATGAATGGATTAGCGACCTCCCTGGGTAAAGGTCGGTATGGACTCCCTGGGTGGGTGGCGGTGGGCAGGTGAACTGGAGACTCCCCGGCTGGGTGGCGGTGGGCAGGTGAACCGGGGGCTCCCCGGCTGGGTGGCGGTGGGCAGGTGAACCGGGGGCTCCTCGGCTGGGTGGCAGTGGGCAGGTGAACCGGCCCTGGGGCTGGGCGGTAAGGCTTGTGTGGCAGCAGCCCCCCTGCGTTTGGGGCGCTGTGGCAGGTCACAGGCCAGCACAGGCTGCCGCCGTGCACACGCGGCATAAGGTGGCTGCTCTTTGTGGGCCCAGTCCACAGAGGGGGAAACTGAGGGGAGCCTGGCCCCAGAGTCTCTGCTGGCCACTCCTGTGTGGCCCCTGGCCTTCGACCCCGGCTCTGTGAGCCGTCTCTGCTGGGGCTTTTCCCCTCCCTCCCAGGCCACACCTAGTGGTGCAGTGACATTTTGGGAAGTTCTCCCCAGAGGTCAGGACTGAGCCCTAAGCACCTGCCCTCACCCTGGCTTGGCTGGCAGGGAGGGGCAGCCCAGGCCACCATGCTGGGACGGAGATCTTGTCCTGGCTGTGGGGCCTGAGTGCAGGCATCCTGCACTGCCCCTCCCCAGCAGCAGCAGGAGAGCTTGTGCAGAGGCTGTGGGCTGCAGGCCGATCATTGTCATGACCATCACTATTGGTGTTTAAACGTAGAGAGGAGCAGTCTGGAGGGCTCCGAGGGACGCTGTGCTGTGACAGGGGACTACATTCCGCTGTCCAGGGACAAGCTGGAGCCTCCGTGTGCCAAGCCTACCTTCCTGCCTTCGGCCAGCAGCCCAAGATGCAGAATTGAGTCCGAAGTGAGTCTTGCAGGGCGGGGCCTCTGGCTGCGGTGTGCTCTGCTTCCGGAGCACGGGGACCGCTCACCTGTCCTTCCTGCCCCGCCTCCTCCTCCCTCCTCCCTCCTCCCTCCTCCCGCCTCCCTCCTTCCTCCTCCCTTCTCTCTCCTCCTCCTCCCCCTCCCTCCTCCCTCCTCCCGCCTCCTTCCTCCCTCCTCCTCCTCCCCCACCCTCCTCCTCCTCCCCCTCCCTCCTCCCTCCTCCTCCTCCCCCACCCTCCTCCTCCTCCCCCTCCCTCCTCCTCCTCCCCCCTCCCTCCTTCCTCCTCCCTTCTCCCTCCTCCTCCTCCTCCCTCCCTCCTCCCCCTCCCCCTCCTCCTCCCTCCTCCCTCCTCTCCCTCCCTCCTCCCTCCTCTCCCTCCCTCCTCCCCCTCCCCCTCCCTCCTCCCCCTCCCCCTCCCTCCTCCCTTCTCCCCCTCCCCCTCCTCCTCCCTCCTCCCTCCTCTCCCTTCCTCCTCCCCCTCCCCCTCCCCCTCCTCCTCCCTCCTCTCCCTCCCTCCTCCCCCTCCCCCTCCCTCCTCCCCCTCCCCCTCCCCCCCCCTCCCCTCCCTCCCCCTCCCCCCCTCCCCTCCCTCCTCCCCCCTCTCCCCTCCCTCTTCCCTCCTCCCCCCTCCCCCCCTCCCTCGTCCTCGTCCCTCCTCCCTCCTCCCTCCTCCTCCTCCCCCTTCCCTCTTCCCTCCCCCCCTCCCCCTCCTTCCTCCCCCCTCCTCCTCCCTCCTCCCTGCTGCCATTCATTCCCAGAGTCCTAAGGTGTCTGCACAGGGAGCCCCTGCGGGCAGGCAGCGCCCTATCTGGTGGTGATGCGCTGCACTCATCGGCATTAGAAAGCGAGGCCCTGTTGAAGGTCCCCAGGACAGATCAGGCCTCCTGTCCTGGTGTGGGGAATGGGGAGGAGGCTTCCCAATATCTGGGTCCCACTGCATCCACGAGGAGCTGGCGTGGGAGCCGAGGCCTGGGAGCTGGGCAGAGGCTGCCCATGCCGGCCTCTGTCACCTCAGGAGCTGCGGGGCGGGTTGAAGATGGGCAGCGATGCGGCTCACTGCTGTCTTCTCCAGACAGCCTGGCCTGGCGGTGTCTGGGTGACTTTGTGGAGGGTCCCCACCCCTGGCCTCCTCCTGAACTCCTTACCAGTGTCACTCTGCGTGACCAGGGCTGCGCGGGACAGCGCCTCTGTGACCCCAGGATGTGGGCCTCCCATCTCCGGGGGGTTCTGAGATGGGGGGGATCTGCATTCCCCAAGCCCCGGGGAGACTGAGGGAGGATCCCATGGGCTGTGGCAGCCCACAAACACGTGTTGTCTCCAACAGATGGATAATGAACAGAACTCCAATACCTCAAAGCAGAGATTCTCGGGGAAGGTGCACCTCTGCGTGGCCCGCTACAGGTAGGGTGCTGGGGGAGGTGCTGTCTGTGGTCCTGAGCGCCCAGCTCAGGCACGGGCGCGGGCACGGGCACGGGCACAGGACGCCGGGGCAGAGGAGATCATGGGGCTGGAAGGTCCAGCGGCCTGAGCCCAACGGCTCCTCTGGGGCCGCAAGAAGACGGCGCTCCAGCCAGGCCATTGAGAACGACGGAGGCACAGGGCTGGGGTGTGGACCGGCCCGCAGGGAGGCACAGGGCTGGGGCATGGACCGGCCCACAGGGAGGCACAGGGCTGGGGTGTGGACAGGCCCGCAGCGAGGCACAGGGCTGGGGTGTGGACTGGCCAGGGCTGGGGTGTGGACCGGCCCGCAGGGAGGCACAGGGCTGGGGTGTGGACCGGCCCGCAGGGGAGGCACAGGGCTGGGGCATGGACCGGCCCGCAGCGAGGCACCCGGCTCAGGCGTGGACCGGCCCGCAGGGAGGCACAGGGCTGGGGTGTGGACCACATGGCAGGGAGGCACAGGGCTGGGGCATGGACCGGCCCGCAGCGAGGCACAGGGCTGGGGCGTGGACTGGCCCGCAGGGAGGCACAGGGCTGGGGCGTGGACCAGCCCGCAGGGAGGTACAGGGCTGGGGTGTGGACTGGCCCGCAGGGAGGCACAGGGCTGGGGTGTGGACAGGGCCCGCAGCGAGGCACAGGGCTGGGGCGTGGACAGGCCCGCAGGGAGGCACAGGGCTAGGGCATGGACCGGCCTGCAGCGAGGCACAGGGCTGGGGTGTGGACCGGCTCGCAGGGAGGCACAGGGCTGGGGCGTGGACCAGCCCGCAGGGAGGTACAGGGCTGGGGCGTGGACCGGCCTGCAGGGAGGCACAGGGCTGGAGCGTGGACTAGCCTGCAGGGAGGCACAGGGCTGGAGCGTGGACAGGCCAGCAGGGAGGCACAGGGCTGGGGCGTGGACTAGCCTGCAGGGAGGCACAGGGCTGGGGCGTGGACTAGCCTGCAGGGAGGCACAGGGCTGGGGCGTGGACTAGCCTGCAGGGAGGCACAGGGCTGGGGTGTGGACCACATGGCAGGGAGGCACAGGGCTGGGGTGTGGACAGGCCTGCAGGGCTCCCGGCCACCAAGGGGCTCAGGCCGGAGGCCCCCACCCAGAGGCTTTACTTCCTCCTAGTTCTAGAGGCCAGCAGTCTGCATGGAGGTGTCAAAGGCCGCATCCCTTGCCTCTCCCGGCCTCTGGTGGCCCAGAGCTTGGCTTGTGGCTGCATGGCTGTGGGCTCTGTGGACAGGTGGCTTCTCTTGTGTGCATTTCTGTCTCCCATGGATCTGCACACACACTCCACTCCAGTTTGTGGTGTCAGTGGACGGCAGGTCCACTCACTGCATGTGTCACTGTGAAGGCAGTGTGCTCGAGTGTGGGCAGATGGTTCAATGGTGGGAGCTGGTGAGTCCAGTGTCTCGCCCGAGATGACAGGAGGTTCCACGAGGCGCAGACGCAGCGTGCCACGTGGCACGGTGGAGCCCCGGCACAGTCCTGCCGACCGGCAGGAGATGGGGTCCATGGCGCTTCCTCTTAGCTCGTTCATCTGGATAGTAAAGTTCTGCTGGAAGGGGGGCGAGACCAAGATGCCAGTCACAAATACACCGTTGGGGGACGGAGGGCTCTGGGCGGACAGCTCACCGTGGGGGGCGGGGGGAGGGGGAGGGCTCTGGGCAGGCAGCTCACCGCAGGGGGGAGGCTCTGGGCGGGCAGCTCACAGGGGGGGGGGGGTGAGGGCTCTGGGCAGGCAGCTGGGGACAGCTCACCACGGGGGGAGGGGGGAGGGCTCTGGGCAGGCAGCTCACCGCAGGGGGAGGGCGCTGGGCAGGCAGCTCACCGCGGGGGGACGGAGGGCTCTGGGCAGGCAGCTCACCGCAGTGACCTTCTGCCAGAGTAGGAGCCCTCCAGGCAGGCCCGGGCGTCCACCCCAGAGGAGTTACCAGCCCTGGCTGTTTCGGGTTTATAGTTCTGGGGGACAGTCGTGAGCCGTGTGCCAGGCCAGCCGGCTGCCGGGGCTGGGGCTGGGAGCAGCACCCGTCTGCGGCCGCTCCTGAGAGAGCTGTGTTCCATCCTCAGCTACAACCCCTTCGATGGACCCCCAATGAAAACCCCGAAGCCGAGCTGCCCCTCACGGCGGGAAAGTACCTCTATGTGTACGGAGACATGGACGAAGATGGCTTCTACGAAGGTCTCTGTGGGTTTGTGGCTGCCGGTGGCAAGGCTGGCCGGTCTATCCAGCCAACCAGTGTATCTGACCCTGGGACCCCTCCGGGCCCCCGAGTCCCCCCTGCCCCACCCCGCGCCCTGCCCCTCCCGGGGCCCCTGAGCCCACCCCCCGCCCAACCCCTGCGACCCCTCCCGGGCCCTGAGCCCCCCTGCCCACCCCGCGCCCTGCCCTTCCTGGGCCCCCAAGTCCCCCTGCCCCACCCTGCGCCCCACCCCTCCGGGCCCCGAGCCCCCCTGCCCCACCCCGCGCCCTGCCCCTCCCGGGCCCTGAGCCCCCCTGCCCCACCCCGCGCCCTGCCCCTCCCGAGCCCCCCTGCCCCACCCCGCGCCCTGCCCTTCCTGGGCCCCCGAGCCCCCCTGTCCCACCCCGCGCCCGAGTCCCCCTGCCCCACCCCGCGCCCTGCCCCTCCCGGGGCCCCCTGAGCCCCCCTGCCCCACCCCCGCGCCCCGCCCCTCCCGGGCCCCGAGCCCCCCTGCCCCACCCCGCGCCCTGCCCCTCCCGGGGCCCCCTGAGCCCCCCTGCCCCACCCCGCGCCCTGCCCCTCCGGGGCCCCCTGAGCCCCCTGCCCCACCCCGCGCCCTGCCCCTCCCGGGGCCCCCTGAGCCCCCCTGCCCCACCCCGCGCCCTGCCCCTCCCGGGGCCCCTGAGCCCCCCTGCCCCACCCCGCGCCCTGCCCTTCCTGGGCCCCCGAGTCCTCCTGCCCCACCCCGCGCCCCACCCCTCCCGGGCCCCCGAGCCCCCCTGCCCCACCCCGTGCCCCCACCCCTCCCGGGCCCCGAGTCCCCCTGCCCCACCCCCGCGCCCCACCCCTCCCGGGCCCCTAGCCCCCCTGCCCCACCCTGTGCCCCACCCCTCCCGGGCCCCCGAGTCCCCCTGCCCCACCCCGCGCCCTGCCCCTCCCGGGCCCCAAGCCCCCTGCCCCACCCCGCGCCCCACCCCTCCCGGGCCCGAGTCCCCCTGCCCCACCCCGCGCCCTGCCCCTCCCGGGCCCCAAGCCCCCCTGCCCCACCCCGCGCCCTGCCCTCCCTGGGCCCCGAGTCCCCCTGCCCCACCCCGCGCCCTGCCCTCCTGGGCCCCGAGTCCCCCTGCCCCACCCCGCGCCCTGCCCTCCCTGGGCCCCGAGTCCCCCTGCCCCACCCCGCGCCCTGCCCCTCCCGGGCCCCGAGCCCCCCTGCCCCACCCCGCGCCCCGCCCCTCCCGGCCCCCGAGCCCCCCTGCCCCACCCCGCGCCCTGCCCCTCCCGGGGCCCCCTGAGCCCCCTGCCCCACCCCGCGCCCTGCCCTCCGGGGCCCCCTGCCCCACCCCGCGCCCTGCCCTTCCTGGGCCCCCGAGTCCTCCTGCCCCACCCCGCGCCCCACCCCTCCCGGGCCCCTAGCCCCCCTGCCCCACCCTGTTCCCCACCCCTCCCGGGCCCCCAGTCCCCCTGCCCCACCCCGCGCCCCACCCCTCCCGGGCCCCGAGCCCCCCTGCCCCACCCTGTGCCCCACCCCTCCCGGGCCCCGAGTCCCCCTGCCCCACCCCGCGCCCCACCCCTCCCGGGCCCCGAGCCCCCTGCCCCACCCTGTGCCCCACCCCTCCCGGGCCCCGAGTCCCCTGCCCCAACCCGCGCCCGCCCCT